>NC_040011.1:31869837-31939837 GCF_000972845.2 Larimichthys crocea | reverse complement strand
TGCACAGACCCGTGTTTAGCTTCAGTTGACTATAATGCTGTGGCTGCCATGTCACACAGTGGCATGCACAGGGCAGGGACAAAAAAATGAAATGGTTAAATGCTCTTGCTAATTACCTCTAAAAGTAAAAATGAAATTAGAAGTACTGCTAAAGAAAACCTGTTACAGTGTGCTAACAGCCACAAATGCCACTGGCTTGAACAACTTAATTACTTCTTTGGAGAAGGTCAGTAAACTTGTTAGCTGTACTCTGGGTGTCTTGGATGAAAAGATTTAGTCCTTGTTGACCCGCTCTACCACCTGAGCCATCACAATAAACTGATAAGATATAGGGTGTTATTTCAGGCTAATTCCTACTACAGTGGCTCCAAATGCATAATGCATAATGCATAGGATGGAACGATGCAGACTCTGCACCGGTCCGTCGTGGTGAAGATTTACCAGTCGATCTACGTTCCTATCCTCACCTATGGTCACGAGCTTTGGGTAGTGACCGAAAGAATGAGATCGCGAATACAAGCGGCCGAAATGAGCTTCCCTCACAGGGTGGCTGGGCTCTCCCTTAGAGATAGGGTGAGAAGCTTGGTCATCCGCGAGGAGCTCAGAGTAGAACCGCTGCTCCTCCGCATCGAGAGGAACCAGTTAAGGTGGCTCGGGCATCTCGTGAGGATGCCTCCTGGACGTCTCCCTGGTGAGCTGTCCCGGGCACGTCCCTACGGGAGGCAGCCCCGGGGAAGACCCAGGACACACTGGAGGGACTATGTCTCTTGGCTGGCCTGGGAACACCTTGGGGTCCCCCTGGAAGAGCTGCACGAAGTGGCCGGGGAGAGGGAAGTCTGGGCCTCCCTGCTGAAGCTGCTGCCCCCGCAACCTGGCAACGGATAAGCGGGAGAAGATAAATTACGAATTGCGAGTCTAGAGCCAGTGTTTAGTTTGTCCATTTAACATGGCAAAGAGGTCCTACAGCATCTATACACATAAAAGTCCCATTCTATAATAACAAGCATGATAATCAGGTGATTATACATTAATGAAAGCCAAGTTATGATTTTTTAAATTTTATTTCTGCCATGGTTTGTGAATAAATAAAGCCACACTAGAATATACGGGAGGTCAAAAAAGTTGTAGTCCGTGAAGACCGGCAGAAATGTTGGTTCTGACAGAATCATCACTGCTGCAACACTGCAATTTCTTGCTGTAAAACAAACAAAACAAACAAACAAACAAAAAATGTGTAGCATTGTGATGACAGCAGTTTCTGCTGAGACACCATGTTTTCTCCTCTGCATCCAGTACAAGCTCAGTCACAACAACTGTATCTGTACCCCCTCTGCACAATGTCTCTGTCTGAATCCATATTCTGGCAGCTCCTAACAGGTTTTTTTTTTTTTATTACACCTCTTGAGCTCGTCTAAATACTCAGATATGAGTAATATCCTGAGTTTGAAAAGAAAAATACATTTACTCCTTTGACTTCTCTGCCAAATAGGACCTAATGTGTGTCACTCATTTTCTGGCCAGTTTGAACTGATTTTCTACTCTGGGATGTTTGATAAACAGAGGCCCTGGGCCATTTTTATTACAAATAAACCAAGAGGTGTAAACATGAAGTGACATGGACTGACAGGTAACTCATTGGACAGCAAGTCATGCTGTCAGTCTGTGTTTTAATGAGAACTGCCATACAGTATGGTGTGACACAGCACAGCACCCCTCTTTCACTTTCTAATAAATGACTGCATTCATGCGGTGACATGCACACTTTGCCATGGTTACCAAATGATCCTGTATCATTTGATTTTATCACGTTCCTTAACAGCTATAATGATAACCAGATGGACCACATGCATTTAACAGTAGTTGGCATTTGAATTCATTAAACCACTCTGCTGCTCACCTGCTCCCACTCCTGTCCTCACATCAGCTCTCTCCTCCTAATCCTCCACTGGCTTCCTGACCCACAACAAATCCAAATTAAAATTCTTCTCCTAACTCACAAAGAGCTCCATAACCAGGCCACCGACCTGCTCCACCACCCCAACACACTCCATCCCATAGCCTCTCCTCCACTAATGCCAACCTCCTGTCTCCGCCACTGAGGACTAAAGTCTGGACCAGGCGGTGACAGAGCCTTCTCCATAGCTGCCTCTTCCCAAACAAATCAGAAACTGCACCAACCTGTCTACATTCAGGTCGTTACCAGAGCTCACCTTTTAAGGGTATTTTACTCAATCTGCTTTATTTAACTATTGAATTATTTCCACTTATTTAATGAGACCTGACCTGAGAAAAGGTTTCCTGCCTATTCACACTTGTAATTGTCTTTATGGGCAGCTTTCAGTAGATGTCCTGCAACAGGAAGTGAAGAGTTGCCTGCTGCTTTAAGCTCAATTCAGACCAATTCCGGCAGAGCGTGAGGAACTGTGTTGTGGCCGTGGTGGTGAGTTTATGCCATTTAGCAATCTGTGGTGGAGAAGTTGAGCCAGATTCAACTTTTGGAGAAAAATAACGGCATGACGGTGCTGTGGCCAATCTAATGACAGACCAGTTAAAATCGACTAGACAGTGAATGAGAGTAAGGAACTACCAATAGCAAGTGAGTCACTGAGTTATTGTGTGATTGTTTCATAGTGATTATGTTTATCACATATTAAATTCAATTCACTGCCGTGTCTGAATGGCCATACTGCTCTCTGTCCTCACTGTCTCTCTCTTAATGAAGCCACGGGCAGTAAGCACTAAACACACTGCCAATGGGAATACCCATCTGTCTATCACTCTTCCCCTCTCCCCCGCCTCCCTCGCTCCCTCACTCCGTCTCACTCTCTCTGTTATTCATTCAGTACGACTCTGGCTCTCCAATTCTCTATTTTTTCTCTCGTCCTGCCTGTATGATTGAAGCAGCAGCATTTGTATCTTCATTATGCAGCGTCCTCACAGAAGCCCTTGACTGCATTGCTCTACTGTATGTGCGTGCGTGTGTGTGGAGAAAGATAAATGTGTGATTGTTGTCAGATGTAGTTAAATATTAATGCACAGTATAAAAGCTTTGTTCTCTGTGGTGTATTGCAACGTTAATCCACCACCTATTGGCTAAATATATAAGATAGATATATATATAAAAGTGTATGCTGAAATAAACATTATTGCTATACTTTAGAGCAGCGTTTTGTGAGGTGCGGCAGAGGAATTCAGGGGAGGTGCGCTGTGAGAATAAATATGCCTGGGAAAAAAAGTGTCTCACGGTTGCCAGATTGGGCGGTCCTGCCCAATTGGGTGGTTTATCTATTTTGCAGGCAAAAATGGGTTTGGGCAGTTTTTGTAGCTGGACACTTCAGATCCTTCTTCCTGTGACCCTCTGCTCAGCAGGCAGCAGTCTCAGTCACTCATTCACCCATTCACACATTATAGCTCTGGCTGAAGTGCCCCCTAAACTCACAACAGACACTCCCACTACCTTCAGCTCACATCACGCACACTGACTCGTTGAGTGATTTAACAGCTGTCGCACCTACGGCACACACACATCTGTACAGTTGACACACAGTTGACGCATCTGGACACACATGTCAAGAGTCGATGTCGCTGTTGACTGGATTTTTATTTTTGCTAGGTCAGTTTGTTATTAACTCCAGGTGCTTTACAGTTGTTCTACCTGGTAATGACGTAGCTTACACGCCCACAGAGACCCGTTATTACTGGACAGACTGGACAGCAACCGAGACATTTCTTAAGCTAGGCTACGTTATAAGTCAGTAATAAGTAAGGGTGACTATATGGGGCTTTAAATCCAACACAATCAGGATCTAGTCTGTCCTTAGCCTACAAAATAAAGTTTGAGGAATGTCTGCATGGAGACCCTGCTTACAGGTGTGCAGCTGACAGATGTGCAGCTTACAGTGACAGTTTCCTCATTGCTACCTGAGCCACCATCCAATCCTCCCTCACTCACGTCCTAAGTGTCCTGGACATATCCTGTATTCTGTGATTTTCCTCTTTTCATTTCTAACCGAACTGTTTCATGTCTGACATTGCTCCACTGCCACAGTGTGTTATTTGTGACCACGTAAACTCCAGCGTCATATTGAAACTAAGCACCACGGTCTAACAACCAAGCTGCGGGAGTTTTTTAATAGGGAGCTTAATGAATTTGACAATTGATACTGTAAATACCAAGGCAACCTACCACATAGCGTTGCACAGATGATTTTGTTGGACTGAGGTTTGAGTCTGTTCTCAATTTAGTTACTGGAATGGGGAGATCATTTTCAGTGTTTCAGCCCACTATGTAAGCGTTAATATGGGATAACGTTGGATGAGTGAACGTGTTTAAAAATGCATGCTTGTGTCTCTTTGTCATCTTTTTCAACAGAAAGAACCTGCAAGTTTCAAGGATTTAATACAATCCTAATAATCTCACTTAACCTATGGTCCCTGTGACAACTAAAGTAGATGTAATGTACCTGATATGCAGTAGTGTCTCTGCCAAGCTTTAGCTTGGGCTCCCGAAGTAAAAGTCACATTAATTTCTGCACAGACAATGTGAGGTGACTCATACTGCAGTTGGAGCTCTTCTATGACTTGGATGGACATAAAACTATTCTGGTTGAATCACAAGTACAAAACGGTGGACATTGGAGTGGTGACCTGCAGTTGACCTAGCTGTCCACCGGACAGCATCTCCTTCAGGAAGAGGGAGAGAAGAAGTACCTGTTACCCCAGGAGCAGAATCCATAGATGAAGATGGCATGGAGTGGACTAAGCCAGACAGTGGAACCTGCAGTCGAGGGATGGTTTGGGTCATGGCTTCTGCCTAGATACGAGTGGGCAATGGGTTCTCAGGCCTCAAAACCAACCAATCACTATCACATGACAGCTCATCCTCTGACTGAGACCGCCTCAGAGGAGGTGGAGAAGAAATAGCAGCACAACCTGGAGAATTGACCCTTACCACAGCCTTCAGCAAAGAACGATGGACCTGTCTGGCTCTGGTTAGATCATCCCTAGGGGCAATGACCGATTCCCCTTCCCTCAGTGCCCTCAACACACGATACATAACCAAGGCCCACTGATCTTGGATCTTGTGGCGCCCCCGTACACCAAGGTCTCGCAACCATACCAACTGACCATCCTTCAGAGGAACATCTCAAACAGGTTGGTCGTAATTTGACATTCTCCTTTCTGTTGACTCTGGTTCTTCTGCTATTTTAGTTCTCCTCGACCTCACCGCAGCATTCGATACAGTCGATCATGCCATTCTCTTAAAACGCTTGGAGGCCGAAGTTGGGCTACAGGGGACAGTCCTAAAATGGCTTACCTCCTATTTAAAAAAACAGAACATTCACTGTTGAAATTGGAAACTGTTCCTCGTCCCCTGCTCCTATTAAATGCGGCATTCCTCAAGGCTCAGTTTTAGGTCCTCTTCTATTTTCCCTCTACATGCTTCCACTTGGCTCGATTTTTCAAAAACACAATATTCCTTACCATTGTTACGCAGATGATACACAGCTCTACCTACCAGTCACACCCAATAGCACCTGCTCCCTACAAAATCTTTTTAACTGTCTAAATGACGTCAAATGTTGGATGGCGAGGAACATTTTAGAACTCAATGAAAACAAAACGGAAGTAATTATCTTTGGTCCACCGGATTCTGTCACCACTCTCAGCAATGCACTCGGTCCCCTAGCATGGTCACATTTATGGCCCAACAGGTACTCCCTAAACTTTTCAGTCATTGCTCACTTGAGTGCCAAAAACTCCAACTTCATGGAGCTGTAATTGCTCATGTTGCACTCAGTGGGCCTCAAACCGCGGCTTGCATAGGCTATGGGCCAAACCTTGCTGTTCCTGTGATAACACAGCTCCAAGACCACCATGGCTGGCGTCCACCTCCAGAATGAATGGGAGGTTAAAGTCAGCATATGCCAGCACAGGTGCAGAGGTGAGGTGGGCTTTCAGTGCCTCAAAGCTATGGCAACACTCTTCTGTCCAACAACCAGAGACTGTTTGATCTACTCACTTGGGCTTGAGACCTGCCAGCTCTGCCACCAGCTTGTGCAGAGTCGCAGCCAACTTTGCAAAACCCTCCACAAAGCGGTGGAAGTAGCTGGTGAAACCAAGGAAGGAGTGCAGTTATGACATAGTGGCAGGAGATGGCCAGCGTGAGACCACATCAGCCTTGCTGGGATCGGTGGAGACGCCTTGATCAGAGATGACCTGCCCCAATAAATGCACTTCCTGCTGGAAGAAGACACACTTACTGAGTTTAACCTTTAGCCCTTCGTGCTGCAAGTGCCCCAGCACCACACCCAACCTCTGCAGATGTTGCTCGATGGTAGAGAAGAAAAACCACAATGTCACCCAGGTAGAGCAGCAGGGATTGGCACTGCTGGTCACCAAAAATCCGCTGCATCAACCGCTGGAAAGTGCTGGATGCATTGCAAAGCCCCAAGGGCATGCGGTTCCACATGAAAAGGCCAAAGGGGATACAAAAGGCCGTTTTGGAAGGATCAGCCTCTGCCGCAGGGACCTGATTGTACCTACTGGCTAGGTCCATAGTGGAAAACCAACAAGCTCCAGTCAGGGCATCTAACGACTCGTCAATGCGGGGCAATGGAAAGGCATCTTTTCTGGTCTTACCATTCAAGAGCCTGTAGTCGGCACACATCGGAATACTGCCGTCCTTCTTTCTGACCAGTACAATTGGAGAGGCGTAAGGACTGCTGCTCTCCCTAATGACCTGGGCCCCAAGCAGATGATTACTGTGGTCTTTAACGACCTCATACCAGGGGCGTGGCCAGGGGGGGAGCTAGGGGGGGCAGTGCCCCCCCAGGGACAAGCCCTGCCCCCCTGAAAATTGCCCTGACGAAAATGAAAAAAACCTCGCAAATTTTCAATACCGCTCATTAAGTTAGCGGAGCGGTCGCCCCCCGGAGCGGGGGGTTGACGAGGCAGAGGGGGGCGCCGGACAGACTGATCGGGGCGCACGGCGCATCCAGAGGCGGCCGTGAGGGCGCGCAAGAAAATCTTCGTCTCGGGGGGGGTCAAATGTGGCCAGGACCGGCGCTGCTGCCCCCCCAGATGAGTTAACTGCCCACCCACACATGCCATTCTGCTCACACCTCTGCCTCATACTCAAATGGAGGAATTCGGCAATACCATTGCCGCACCAGGACATCATTAAACCAAAAAAAAAAAAGTCAAGTCAAGTCAATTTTATTTATATAGCACATTTAAAAACAACAGAAGTTGACCCAAAGTGCTTTACAATCAGGGCGGAAATGAAAAATAAGAAAACAAAATAAAAGAAAAATGAATAACAAGGTAGACAAGATTCTTAATAGTGCAGCCTCAGACTCAGCCAAAAGCAAGATCATAGAGGTAAGATTTTAAACTGGATTTGAAAATATCAATAGTGGGGGAGGACTTTATGTGATGGGGTAGGCTATTCCAGAGCTTGGGGGCAGCTACAGAAAAGGCACGGTCGCCTTTAGTTTTTAGGCGCGAATTGGGGACTGAGAGGAGCCGATGTGACCTGAGAGATCTGGGGGCAGGGTATGGAACTAAGAGATCAGAAATATATTGGGGAGCTAAACCATTTAGGGCTTTTTAAACAAATAATAGAATCTTAAAATTAACTCTGGCAACCAGTGTAAGTGTGCCAGGATTGGGGTGATGTGGTGTCTCTTTTTTGAACCAGTTAAAAGTCTTGCAGCAGCATTTTGCACCATTTGGAGTCTAGAAAGGGTGGAGTCAGTTAGCACTATGTAGAGGGAGTTGCAATAATCTAACCGGGAAGTAATAAAAGCATGAATGACTGTCTCCAGATCCTTCTGAGATAGAAATGGCTTGAGTTTGGGGATGGTTTGAGCTGATAAAAACTATCCTTAACAACATTACTGACCTGACTGTTGAAACTTAGGAGACTGTCAAAGAGGACACCCAGATTCCTAACCACGTTATGGCAATTAGGTGCTAGGGGACCGAGTGCATTGCTGAGAGTGGTGACAGAATCCGGTGGACCAAAGATAATTACTTCCGTTTTGTTTTCATTGAGTTGTAAAATGTTCCTGCATTTGACGTCATTTAGACAGTTAAAAAGATTTTGTAGGGAGCAGGTGCTATTGGGTGTGACCGGTAGGTAGAGCTGTGTATCATCTGCGTAACAATGGTAAGGAATATTGTGTTTTTGAAAAATCGAGCCAAGTGGAAGCATGTAGAGGGAAAATAGAAGAGGACCTAAAACTGAGCCTTGAGGAATGCCGCATTTAATAGGAGCAGGGGACGAGGAACAGTTTCCAATTTCAACAGTGAATGTTCTGTTTTTTAAATAGGAGGTAAGCCATTTTAGGACTGTCCCCTGTAGCCCAACTTCGGCCTCCAGACGTTTTAAGAGAATGGCATGATCGACTGTATCGAATGCTGTGGTGAGGTCGAGGAGAACTAAAATAGCAGAAGAACCAGAGTCAACAGAAAGGAGAATGTCATTGTGGACTTTAAGCAAGGCTGATTCTGTACTGTGTAGAGCTCTAAAACCAGATTGAAATTTATCAAGGATAAAAAGTGTTTAAGTAAGAAGAAACCTGGGTGAAGACAACTTTTTCTAAAAGCTTAGAAATAAATGGTAATTTAGAAATGGGCCTAAAATTATTCATAACACTGGAGTCTAGGCTTGTTTTTTTTTAGCAGAGGTTGCACAATTGCATGTTTAAAACATGAAGGGACAACTCCATTTGTTAAGGAGCTATTGACTATGGCTAAAATAAGTGGACAGATCGTCACAAAAACCTCCTTTAACAGGCATGTCGGTAAAATGTCTGAAGGGCAGTAGGTGGAATTCATATGTAAGACCATGTCAGATAGCTGGAGGCTAAGAGAGGGATCTCGTGGGAAATCAGGTCAGTGCACCCTAGGTCCCCGTCATGGGCTGAGAAAATGGAGCTGTACTGACCAAGAAGAGCCCTCACCTTAACCTGTACTCCCTCAGGCAAATGACCCAACTCCACGGCTGCTACTTGATCCTGTACTGGTGTGGAAACCGACTGAGAGGCCACTGTAGCCACCACAGGTGGCATCTCTGTGACACCAGTAGGCAGACTTACCACACATACCTCCTCTAAGGTACCAACAACAGCACAGCGATAAAGCAACACATCTGAGGACCCCACATTCACTATGGGAATGTAGGCTGTGCCCCGTACCACTGACACCAGGTCCATGAAACAAACTGCTGCTTTGCCTCAAAAAGAAAAAAAAGAACAAAAACACAGGTCAGACACAAACACTTACACGTAACAGCCACCATTTTGTTTAGAGAAAAAAAAAAGAACCCAAAACTGAACACACGTCTCTGCTCTCCAATTGCAAATCCTGCCGACAACGCCAGATTGTGGCGACACAAGCATGGGATCTTTCACAGCCTTAGTAATGAATTGACTTGCCTGACAACGCCACCCTGGGAATTTCACCCAGAGATATCTTTAAATGGACTGATCACAAAAAGAAAGGGGATCCCAGGGACACCACACGTGAAGTAAACAAGAAAATAAAAACACAATATAAAAGGGGACACCGCCACCGGGACACCAATCCACCACTGTAGGCTCAGCACCTGGATGGGGGGACCAGAGAGCAACAGATTAGGAATGAAAAGAATCAAACAACTGTACTTGATCACAATGAAAGAAATCAAAATTTAAATCTACCAAAAATCTATAATAATGAAACACAACAAATTAACTAAAATCTATATAATCACAAATCAAATGCATCTCCCCATGATTGGCCAAGACTGCGACACAGCTGACCGTCTCCAGGACCAATGAGTCCATCCTGCTACACATGCATCTCACGCTGTCTCCCGTACAGGGGACTTTTGAGTTGAAGAGGCTAGCTAGCTTTCTTGCTAATATTACAACAATCTCCAAAGCCCCAAAATAATAATATAAAACTTGTGACTACACGCGTAGCCAAAACAATCGCGATTTACATGTGCAACAATACAAGGTAACTTAAACTGTTTATTTGCAGAAATACTCACCATCAGAGAAAGCTGATCCAACATGGAGGGAAACCCACAATGTGTAGGCTTGTAGGTGAAACCCCTGAGAATTCCGTTGGGAACCCCGTTTTTTCTAAAGTGTTGATATGCGCATGTCCACTGTAGTTGGCCCTCAAACCCAGTCTGGCTTAAACTTGTGTATCTTGCTAACAAAGATACTACAGTGAGCCCAACTCTTGACCCACATTCAACATTGTTGGTTGGATTAAATTACAGTGCAAAGTTGACATGGATACTTAATGTTTTATATTTATCTTACACAGAAATCATAATGAGACCAACAATTTTAAGTTTTCGTTTTTACAGTGTAGGCACACAGTGTTGTCAGAAGAAGGAGGAGGAGGAAGTCGATGCTTGATTGTTGCATCTTTGATGGATTGTCCAATGTGTTTTCCTTGTTGCTGAAGTGACTGTCATTCCAAGGGCTATGACCAGGGAATAAGTCTGGGACATCAAATGACGCTAACCCTAAGCTGGCTGTGGCTCAGGAGGTAGAGCGGGTTGTCGACTAATCGGAGGATTGATGATTTGAAGTTTCCTTCAACAGGATACTGAACCCCAAATTGCTCCTGAAGGCTGCACTCGGTGTGTGAATGTACACGAATGGTTAGCACCTTGCATTGTGTATGATGGTGTGAATGAGATATGTAGTGCAAAAGCGCCTTGAGTGGTAAGAAAGACTAAAAAGGCACAGCACCTTTTTAGTCTTTCCGACCAGTCAAGGCGCTAAGTACAGTCAAATCAGATTTCATTTGTATAGCCCAAAGTCACAAAGTACATTTGCCTCAGAGGGCTTTACAATCTGTACAGGGAGTGACACCCTCTGTCCTTAGACCCTCGGTCCGAGTCCATTTACCATTTTCCTCAGCCTGAATGCTAATCCTAATGTTTCAAACTTGAGACGAACTAGTTCGCCCAAGGTGTTATCCAACCTTAACCTGACACAAAACCATCTGAGAAGTTGTAAACTGTTTGATAAAAGGCAAAAACTACTTGCCAATTGTATGAACCATCTGAATATTACCATCCACAATGGGCAAACCAATCAGACCAACAAACCATATATTGAATTTAAACTCACTAAAGTCAGTCAGGAGAACAGTGAGTGAACTTTCCCATCGATAAAGAGACATTTTCCAGTTCTGCTTTAACTGATGCTAGCAGCATCTAGGCTAACCTCTTGAACAGCCACCATTGTTGTTTTAGAGTCACTTCTCCTGACACACATCATTACACACGCCTAACAAAAAAAAAATGATGCTATTCATGGAGTAGCTGCCATGGTCCATGACCACTGAATTTGGATACAAGCCCATAGCATGGGAAGTTTAGAAAAAGATGATTCCTCACATGAGTTCCTGATATCGCACATGTTCTTGTCCCAGCATGTTTAAAGGATAAAGATGTTGATACAGCACCTGATTTAAATAGCAGGACAAATAGACATTACAGCCTCCTTTGGCTGCATCCCACTGCCTCCCTGATGTCTGTGTCCTTGCATATTTTTGTAATCTTTATGCAAAAAAAAAGTACAAATGGAGATAACACCTTCCATATTAACCATCTGTTTACAGAGGCCATCAAGGTGTCGCACCCTGTGGTACAGATGACATGATGGTATTTTTATTATTGTGAAGACAGAGAAATAACAGGTCTGCTTTCAAACCTTCCCACAATGGGTGTTTGGGGTGAGGGGGTTTAAGAGGCTGGAAACCAACAGAGATTCCATTAAGCTGCAGATATCGGTGTATAGTTGGGGAGTGTTGGCCTCCATGTACTTTATGCTGTGTTTTGTTGTTGTGTTTTTTAACACAGCATCCACTTTGCTTTATGACTTGAATAGTGGTCATATTAGCAACAGTTGTTATGTGAACAAGAACAACAGAAATTGGTTTAGTGCAGAAATCACGTTGTAAATCTTACCCAAGGAGCCTAATGCAAGAAAAGTACAGCAGCCCCTCACAGCAATGTCACTGAAATAAAGAGTAAATATTCCATTTAATGAATGAGTGAACACTTTGAAGCCCTAAAATAGAATATCCCCTGGCACTGGGAGTAGCCTTGCAAGGAATTGTTGAGATGTGGGTGTGTGTGTGTGCATGTCAGCTCATCTGCAAGCCTCTGCAACCTAAGTCACCCATAACATAGCAAACTTCTTTAGATTCAGAGATGTCTTTGTAGAAGTTTAATTCCTGCATTACACCTTAAAATACCACATTTTATCACCTTCCTCTCTTTCTAAGGATATTTGGTTTACACACACACATCAATGGAGATCTCTCTCTCCCTCTATAAAGATAGATGATATCAACGCAAATATGAATATAATCAAAACTAAAATGTCTTGGGGGTTAGAAATCAAATTTCCTGAGGTGCACAGAGAGGTTCATTTCCCCGGCACTGCCACTTCTCTGTGGTCCAGCCAGTCACAGCACCAGCTGACAGACTGGATGACATAACAGCAAGACTTTATCAGGTCCAAACGCACAACCTTTTTAGTGCTCAAACAGAAAGGCCATATTGCACCACAGTGGTTATTGGCGGGAATCAGTGACAACTCTATGTACCAATTCCCTCTGCCTTATTTAATTCACTCTCTCTATAACCTCTCCCCTTCCTATTAAACCTCCTGCCACCAGCCTCCATAGACTAATAGTGTAATCTTCCCATACAGGGTCTGATATCAATGAGAGCACAGTTATATTCATATAAAATGTATTACGGGTTGCCTCATTCTTTACTGACCAACAGAATTTGACAAATCAGTATAGTAGTGCAAATTGTATTAACTCACCATGGGTTTATGAATTAAGGGTTGAATACAGTTGGAGGCATCCTATTATGTACTAGACATGAGTGGAGGTTTGGCATAGGATGGCAGTGCAGCTCATGCAGCTGTTTTACATTACCAAAGCTCCCTGCCTGTTGAGGCTATCATTCATGCAGAGTAAAGAGAACACCCAGAAATAAGAGGGTTATTTGTTCAGTGAATTGTGTTTCTTGTTTAAAGAAAAGCAGTCACACGATACTAAAATCCAGAATAGAATTTAAAATCCTTCTCCTACACCTACAAAGCTCTTCGTGGTCAGGCATTATCATATGTTAAAGAGCTCATATCTTCCCACAGAGTGCAACAGTGCACTTTCAGAATGCAGGGTTAGGAGTAGACTTTCCTTTTTGATAGAGCTTATAGTTAGGCCTGGCTCAGGTCATCCCTTAGTTATGCTGCTATAGGACTAGACTGCCATGGAGCTTCCCATGATGCACTGATCTCTTCTCTTCTCTTCTCTTCTCTTCTCTTCTCTTCTCTTCCTCTCCATCTGTACACATCCATGTCTCATTAATGCATGTTACTAACTTAGCTTCATCCCTGGAGTTTTTCTGCTTTCTCGTCATGCAGGTTCTCACGGATTGTGGCTACACTGAGATCAGTGATTGATTGAGCCTGCTGCTGTGGTCCTGCTTGACGTCCACTTTAAATACTCTTGCTATTATTACTACTACTATTAGTTATCTTCCTATTATAAATATAGTTGTAGTTATCATTATTATTATTGGTGCTATGCATCTTTCACTGTCTCAGCTCAACTCATGGTGAATGGCGATCCACCATGAGTTGGGTTCTGCTCCAGGTTTCCGCCTGTTAAAGGAAGGTTTTCCTTGCTACTGTCACTAAGTGCTTGCTCATGGTGGGAATTGTTTTGTCTCTGTAAATGATAAAGTACAGCCTTATACTTGCTCTGTATGGAAAGTGCATGGAATCTTCAGTTCTCAGTTCTTTCTGTGTGCATTAAATCTACCCATCCATAGCATTAGTAGCATTAGCATACCTCGATCATGTCTTTTTCCGATACTAACCATGGTATTCTAACTGAACAACCCTAACCAGACCAGAGTAAGAGTGAATATTTCACACATACACTTCCCCAAAACAGTTTTGCTTGTAACTGCTTGGTACTCAGCTCTGGTTACTTTGTCTTTTTCAGTCTTTATCAGATAAGACTGTTCAGTGAGCAGTGCCAATAATCTGTATGTCTCACACATATAACCTTTGTGGAATACAGTGAATAGTCCAATGTGACAGCAGCTTCAAAGAATCCTCTGATTTGTTGAAATCCTTCATGTGGCTCTTCGTGTGTAGAATATTATGCAGCAACATTATTATGTTGAGTAATGGAAGGTCACAAGCACTAACGAGTGAAGGCAGAAATTGTAGTAACATAGAAGTGATTTTATTATCTGTCTTTATTATTGATGACCTTGGTGTTATTTCAAAGCAAAGTTTAACATGACAGTCTACCAAAAAGTCCTGACACAACACGTTTACACAGCATGTATGTTGAACATAGTATTAAAGTATCATTTTGGTTAAAGACCTGGTGCATTACATGACAGAAACATAAAAACACATTTTAGTAATTACCAATGCTGCTAATTTAGGGCAGCTGTGGCATAAACTTTACATTGGGTGGTGGTCTAATAAATTTGAATATAGTCCATATATCAAATGAAAATGAATCTGAAGCCTTAAAGGTGTTAATTCTGTAAATCAATGCATGGGTGCTGTGCACAAAACACTGAAGGAGTGGCTCCAGGTGCACAGCACACCCATGGACACATTACTGAATATGCCTAGTAGGCACAAGCACAGGCACAGGGGGTGCTGGTCTAATCAAGAGCCTTTGTATGGAGTGACTATAAGTGTCTGTGGACATGTTTCACTGCAAAAAACCCAATTTGCAGCTGCAGAGCTGCACTTTGTGTTATAGTTTGGTGGCCAGTTGACCAAAGAATGTAGAAATGAAGCCCTTGTAAAATATGTCAGTAAATATAAACTCTCTGGCCAAATAAGCACAACATGGTGATAGTAAACCGGGGCATCTTTAGCAGTGTTCTAACACAGTATGGAGTTTCTGTGAAGGAAGGCTCAGCCTCAGAAACAGAAAGGCTCAGCCTAACACAGAGCCCAGCTTCAGCGGTCATGTCTGAAGGAGGGAAACAGCTCTGGTTTACTGATGATATTAACTGAAAAATACACAGAGTAAACTTGAGGAAAGTAAATTGAATCCCTTTTGAAAGGCTTTTGTCTCTGTAATGCTCAGTCTGCTTTTATGTCCTCTCTCTGCCTCATCATTCTTTCGCTAATTTCTGCTCTCCCTTTATTATCTTCCTTATCTTCCTCCCTCTCACTGCTTTCACAGAGTTCAGTCTTGTCTGTTCTCTCTCTCTCTCTCTCTCTCTCTCTCTCTCTCTTTCTGCTATTCATGCTCTCACTCCTCAACTTTTCCATCTTTCTCTCTCCCTCTCATCCCCACATCCTCTCTCTTGCTGGGATGCTGTTGCCATGGCAACATAGGCCTACTCTGCTGGAGTGGTACTCAGGCTAAATGGCTGGAATTTGAAGTAAAGTGTGTGTGTGTGTGTGTGTGTGTGTGTGTGTGTGTGTGTGCAGTCAAAAGCAAATGCATGCTAGTGTTACTTCAGGCGATGTGCTGCTGTATAACAGAGTTCGTATTATGCTGTGGAGAAAAAAGGAAGCAGACAGAAGAGTTCTGGACTGTTTGCCAGATTATGCAATGAAATGACCTGGACCTAGACAGTAGCCTGTTCCTTCTCATCCACATATAAAAGCCCTGCTCACTTCTCTTTCCCTATTTAGGTTAGACCACCACTCTTTCAGCTCCTTTCAAACATCCACATCCACATGGTATCATTAGCAGCAGCTCTGCTATAGTATATTCCTCCACCATGCTGAGACTATAGCAATGCCTCTTTTTTTTCTTCTTCATGATGGTGACATGATGGTGATGAGATATTCTGGAACATATGTAAATATATATCTGACCTTCACATTCAGTGTCCTCCTTCACAGTTTAACCTTAAAACAACACAACTGCACAAGCACACGTCTTCTCTTCTGTGGCAAATTATAGCAATGGCATGTTAATATAATTTACTAATGAGAGTTTATGTAGATGATACCAATATTTTCATTTATTGAAGCTGCCTATGTTTACTGTCTTTAACTGCTGCTCAGCAGGTAAATCAAAATTAATTTAAAGCTTCAGTGTGTCAGATTTAGGGTGCTATAGTTGCAGAATGTGGCAGAAATGGAACTGTGTTATGCATAACCATGTTTTCATTAGTGTAATCACCTGAAAATAAGAACCTTTATGTTTTTGTTACCCCAGAATGAGACTTTTATATCTACAGACACCACTAGACCTCTTCTACAGAGTCCACCATGTTGAACCACCACGTTTCTACAGTAGCCAAATTAACACTGACTCTACTGTAGGTAGAGTTTTCTACATTTTTAATAAAATTTGCAGCCACTGTAGATTCTCCTTCATGCTAGGGAGGAGAGGGTGATGTGGGTGAAGCCAAAATTGCACCAGGGCACCAATGTGGACTGATCCACAAAGGGAAATAGTCTCCAATAAATGCACTGTTTCATCCTGTTTGAGTGATGTTTGATATAAACTACAGCAAGCAGCTGTTTAACGAGTTACTTAAAAAAATGAAACCAAACGTATATCTGTGAGGTATTTTTAAGATTTTCTGTCTTTTGTATGAACTAACACAAACATGATCAGGTTGTCTGAATACACATCCAAACTTTAGATGAAAATAGTCATTCGCTTCGTTATTTAAATGGATTGTGGTGAAGCTAAGCAGGCTGACAGAAGACATGGTAAATGCATTTAGGCAAAACATTTAGTCTCACACACTAAATGTCCAGAAGTTTGGAGTGACCTCTTATTCTGATGTTTTCTTTCAATAGTGGCTCTTTTGCCAAAGATAAAAACATATTATAATTTAGACGCCAAATGAATTTAATTTCATGAGTTACAGGGGAGAATAGTGATTCAACCCCAAATTTGTGGGACTGTTTTTTTCTGGAGCCTTTACAGCCTGCTCAGTGTTAGAACAAACAGGTTTAAACTGTGATTTTCACTTCAGCTGATATTCTGTGATTCTGTTCTGATGCTAACTTCCATTTCTATTTTAAGAACATCTTTACTAAAGCGAAACACCTGTTAATTCCTGCCTGTTACATGCATTCATTTGCACTTGACGCATACACAGGAACCTGATCTTCTTTCAGTCAGACTTCATTTACACATGTCTGCTGATTCCTAAGATTATTCTTGAGCTGTTGCTCAGAGGATCTTTGTGTGTTTCAGTTGTCAGTCTAAAACATTCATTTGTAAAGAGGACTTTCTACAACCTGGAAGCATAAAAGACCATTTAAACATATACAGCAGTCCTCTGATAAAGCTTCAGTGGCAGGTGATTCCATATATTTGAACAGTAATGCATATTACACCATAGCATAAAAAATAACACCTCCATTCAAACATTTAATAAACTGCTGCTCTTAAATTTGCAGACCTTTAAATTTAGCATTAGACTATTACTGCATATGACAAATCCACAATTTACCTTTCACTATGAGACTTGCCTTCTGTTGTTTAAAATGTTTGTAACAGACAAACAGACAAGAGGCAGTGGCCAACTTCAATTCATAGTGTTTACATGTCATTACAATTACAACTATTCATTATATATTCATACAGAAATCTGTATAATAATCCGCTTGTTCATTTTCCAGCCTAAGGTTCATGTATGCATCCAAACATGGCTAAACATACTGATACCAAGATCTCAATCAGGGAATATCAGGGAATATATATATATATATATATATATCTATATTTAATATATATATATATATACAGCTTAAATGATACAGATAAATGCGGAAGAACCAATAAATAATGATGAATAAAGTACAAGAGACCAGATAAGACCAGATAAGACCAGATAAAAACATACACCAAAAGCGACAATGGTTTAAGAACAAGACTACAGAGCATTTAGCAATTAGACTGCAGAGGGAATGAACAATTTAGAGTAACTGTTGGTCTGCCCTGATGGCAACAGAGAAAATTCAAGCAAGTGTCCAGAAGAACCCCTCCTGTTTGTCTTGCATGTATAATATGTCCTTATTATGAGGTGTAATTACACAGCTAGAGACAATTAATTGATAAGAAGAGTTATGTTCTACTGTATTAAAGTGAATTATGTATTAATGCTAAGTGATCTCTCCATCTTTGCTGGGGTGCATTCATTGCTTTCTCTGTGACAACACCTGTCAATCAAATGTCATTATCAGCACTGTGATGTCCCACTTCTGCTGATGTCCTCTTGTTGAACTCTATGGCTTTTCCCGTCTGCAGCTGCTCGTGCTGCACATTTTGACAGCAAATTTACTGTATTCAGTACAATGCAGAGAAAAACTAACAATAAACTGTCTGTGCAGTTAGTCTATGAAGTGACATCACAAAATAAAGTTTCACATGCAATAAATCCAGAGATCCTCATGGTGCTGTTGAGGATAAAAATGTTCCTCAGGCACGGCAAGCAGGAATTAAAAGTAAATAGTATTTTCAAAGACAGAAGACTGAGTCATCAGGGAAGAGATAATAAAATGTGATTGATTAGCAAAAAAAACAAAAAATAAAGAAGCAGCAGCCCACTGGTGGGTCGAGTCTTGACAGACCTGCAAGCTTTATTTTGAACTCTAATGGAGATCCCTAAATAATCAAAGATACCAAATATGGCAGGCTGAATTCTGGGAAATGGTTCTAAAAATGCACGAGGCAAGCTGAATGTTTCAATCTGATGGAGTTTGGACTTTTAGGTTTGAATGTGTCACTCAGAGTAAACATCATGTAGATTCAATACAGCTGGAATGAAGTTGTAAAGAATGCAGTCTGTGTACTGACAGGCGGTGTGGAAAGAGAAGACGTGCTGCTAAACATGAGGGGAAAGCTGCACACTAAAGGCCTCAGTGTGCTTCAGACTAAGCGTTTGTCGGATACTCTAACAGCATTTGAAACCATCTTTCAGGAGGGCTGTGCCCAAATGTTTTTGTAATGTTCCAAAACCAATAATCAGACACGGATGGACAAGGTTTGAACTTCTCTCCTAAGATCTTCTTTTAAAATCTTTATATGATAATTCACATATTATTTTTATTTTATTCCTTGTGATGAAACTACAAAGACAGAATGCTTAGAGAGATGTGTTCTCTGCACTGCTAACTGCAGCTGACTTCATCTTCGTCAATAATGCATATAACATGATTTGGTGTGAACGTGTGCAGGGTATGTCGATGTATCATGTCTGTGGGCAGCTTTCATGTGCTCTTTCTGCTGTTATGTGTAAACTGTGTGATGTCAGATAGATCACCGATCACAGTAAGCGCCCATCTCTGCACCAAAGATGTTCCAGAAGAAGGATCTCCTCCAAATCTCCACACCATTTACCTTCTCCTCCTGACAGTGGGGGAAATAGGCGATGAGCTCTGCTGGTCAACCACAAAAACTCCATTTTGAAAAGAGATGTGAAGAACTGAAAATGAAGTGGTGAACTATGCTCCTGATTTTCACTTCACAGTATTTGCTAGAAGGCAGCCTCTGTCATGGTATAAAAGCCAGTAAAGGTATAGACGGTATTTTTATCATTGTTCACTTTCTCCAGGCTGACACACACACACACACACACACACACACACACACACACACACACACACAGACACACACACACACACACACATTAAGACACTAACAAATGTGTGGGTGTGTTTCTGTTCCGTCTTTGTCCAGTAGGTGGGAGTAGCACTCTGTGTGTGAGCCCGGCTCCAGCTTCACTCATGTGAACACACACCGCTCGCTCAGTATTCAGGCTGAATGACCCTCCGACTGTCCAGCAGCTGAGCTGTACTCAGACTCTCACCTTATTATCTCCTCACACGACAACATCCCTCTCTTCAAATGTACAACATGCAACATTTTGGGGATATTTTGGACCCATTTTTATTGTTTATGATCATTTTCAGTGGGTGTATCCATGTGTGCTATTGTGTTCGTTGGCCCAAAGTATAGGTCTCCATGGTAATAATCACAGTATGTGTGCTTGTTGCTGTTGACGCTAAACATAACTCTCCACAGGAGGCTGACTGTTTCAGCCTAATGAACAGGACGTACTGGCTGTCAGGCTCAATCCAGTCCTCATCCACTAACTGTAACATTCAGAGGAAGTGTAGCTGTCCACCGGGAGGCTTGAAATAATGTACATTATGTATATATAATACGCACACGTCCCAAAGGAAAGCAGTGAATGTGCAAGAGAACAGGTTTACCTCACCGAAAATGCTATACTGTATTGAATCTACTGGCTACATACCTCCAGTGTGTGCAAAAGAGTGTGTGTGTGTGTGTGTGTGTGTGTGTGTGTGTGTGTGTGTGTGTGTGTGTGTGTGTGCCTCCTGGAGTCGAGCCTGCACGGCTATTAAATGCAAAAAACGCTTCATTTTCTTTGTTTGAACAAAACCAGGATTTTTTCTTTCTTTCTCTCACTGTCCCTCAATTCTTGCTGCTCTCCCCGTCTCCTCCTCCACCCCCACCTCTTCTTTTTTCTGCCAAATAATCCCAGATACTTTGAGTGACAGTCGCAGTTTCCTATTAAACCTCTGGAATCCTCTCAGCTGTCATTAAAATTCTTACCATCCTTTGGAGAAGCAAAGGGGGGATAGATAGAGAGAGAGAGAGAGAGAGAGAGAGAGAGAGAGAGAGAGAGAGAAGAGGCAGTGGGGGGGAGAAGTAGGACAAAAGGGACAAACATGAAAGAGAAAGCAGTGGTACAGATTTCCCTTTGATTCTTATCAATAAGAAGCTGATGTAATAAGATATAAAACCGTGCTGCTAATGAGGCTGGGAGACAAAGGCTCAGAGATAGACGGGGATGAGGGAAATGAGCGCTACATCTCAGAGTTCCTGGGTGACTAATATTATTTTGAATTCCTAATCTCATCTGGAAAATTATTAGTCTGTACCTGCGTTTCAAGATGATTCTCATCTTCAGCTCTCACCATATCACATTTATTTTTTTAGTTTTCCATTTCTGTTTTTTCACACCACCAGTCTGAATTCACGTCTTTTTTTGATGACAAAAGCTGCTAATATAGGAATCTAGTACAGAATCTATCCTGTGCTGCTGCCTAAAACTGCCTAAAAAAAGCTGCATTACAAGGCTTTGTAACGCTTATTACAAAAGAGAAGTATAACAACTATGGCACATCAAAACAAACTACAATTTTTCCTAAAAGACAACAACAAAAAATGAGTAAAAAGAACAAAAGAAAAAAAAATCTCCAAACAGCTTGTAAAAAAAAAAAAAAAAGATTTTCCTAATACACACACATATAATTACATTTCTCAATGTGATTCACAGAGCAGATGAAGATAAGAATGCCAGCATTCGATGAATAAAAATACACTTCTACACAGATAAAAGGTGAAAAAATAAATAAATAAAAATAAAGCAAACACAGATGAAGACACTAGCAGTGAAAAAAAAGTGCCTCTGTGGAAATACGGCTTGAGAAAGGACTCTACAACTGAAGCAGCAAAACCTGTGTTAACCCAGCAAGGCATTCTAAGGCAGACGAGCCATGAAAAACCAAGGCTGTGTCGTATGTACTTACTTGCATGTAATTATAAACAGCCAGGAAACCTTGGACATGAGGCTGTAAGAGGTGAAGAACTCACAGATGCAACCTGGAGCCAGATCTGTCTGAGCCTCGAACTTGATCACAAATATTTTATGATCAATCAATTTGAAAGTGAAGGAAGGCTTCCTCTGCCTGCCACATTTTGGATCTGTAGTCAAGATGGAGGTCAGCAGAGTATGAAAAGACTTCATGTTGGATATTTTCACACAAAGGTGCAGGCATGTTAGCCAACTAAAATGAAACCAAGCCTTTCCATAAAAGTGAGTTTAAAAAATATACAAGTGATTGAAGATTTGACAGATTTGACCCCAACAGTAAAAGTTTGACCCACTTTAAGCTCAATGTTTCACTCCAGCCCTCTGTATGTTACTGTGCTTCGGTCATGCAGTGTTCCCTTACAAAACCACAGGGGGGGGGACGCATGTATCACAGTGTGGATGATGACAGCTGTTAGACGGCTACATCTACACTCGCGTTATGAATCATAACCAGATTGAGTTAACTAAAAAAACAAAAGGAAAAAAAAAATAAAACAATGCCAGGCTGATCCATGAATCCAGTAAAAAGGAGGACGAGGCGGAGCAGTCAGGTATTTTTTTAGCATATGGAATGCTGTGATGTGACAGGCAGTTTGATGAAAAAGATGTTCAATTTGATCAGAATTTAACTGCAGAAATATCGAACTAAACGCTGAATGATTAAATGAAGATGCAAAACTCAGATAACTCAATTATCAATCATGCGAACACACACACACACACACACACACATTTCTCATCTCATTTCTCTTTATGGACTCAGCCACATTTGCAATCAGCGTGAACTGTATTCAATTAGTGTCTCTGCAAGCATCTCTCCTCTTGTGAATTAAATGACACAAATCCATATTCAATGTTTTGTAATGATTTAATGACGAGGGCTGCATGCCATCTTGTGTTGCAATTGACCCACTCAATTAGTCCCACATTCAGCCCCCAAATCTCCACATCAAAAGATGGAGAAGGGGTAGCAGTGAAAAAAGAAAAACACTCTCATTCTGATAAGTCTCTCTCATCTAACCGCATCTAAGGCATGAAAAATCACACAAGTGATCTGTTGGTAATTTAGCAGAAAGCTCCGTTGTTATGATAGACAGCCCACAGTGGAACAGCTGAGTGATTAAATGGACCTGGGGTGGCCTAGGCAGCTTGCCTCGCCCTCCTGCATCCAGCTCCTCTCCAAACCCCCTCTCTCCTTTTACCCTTGCTTTCTCCATTCTTCAGCGCGGTGTAGTTTTTGTCCTCATTTAGCTCCCTCTCTCAGCTCATTACCCTGTCGTTTTTCTTCTCCTCACCTGTATCTGCCATTTGCCAGCATCATGAGGCGGCGCCCCGGCCGCTCTGTGTCGTGGAGGGGAGCTAATAATCCATAATTTACAATAACACTCGTTAATAATTAAGGGAATTGGAGCGTTCTGAGAACTCCAACGCAATTACCCCTGAAGCCAACGCTGCGGCTTTGAGGGATCTCACTGCGGTTTAGCTGCTTTATTACAAAGCAGCAAAATCAAGCGGCAGATGAGAGCGAAAGGGAAGCCAGTGTAAAGCGGACTGTGACTGACCTGCAGGGTGTATGGCAGATGGAACGCCGCGGCGAGATGAGCTGTGGGATTACCGCCCGTTAGAGCACTTTGTCTGTGTGGTTTATCTATGTGCAACCCTGCTATCTGTTTTCATGGCAGACAGAGGACGAGATAAAGACGAACCACGTGCTAGTTGTGGCTTCATGTGACAAGCAGATTGTTGGGATCTTGGATCCTGCTAAAGCATTTAACCCAGGGCGCTGGAGTGACATTCAAAATAAAATTTGACAGGCACAGTTGAAGGGGGTCCTCGAGCGAAATTTGATAGGCAGGCAGAGGAGGGAGGTCCTTTAGCATGAGCTTGACAGGCAAACGGAGGGCACCTAAAGGGAGAAAAGCTTTCCTATCAGGGGCCTTGTGCTGGCTTCAATTCAAACAGCAAAACTGGAACCGGATCTCTACCCTGTATGGAGCAATCAGTGTAGCCATATTGGACTAATTAAGTCCCTTAACGAGCTTTGCTAACAAGGATCCAGTGACAGAGCTTTCTACCACACAAGAGCGACAGGAAACCAAGCTTTCTCAGTAAAAAGTCACCTCTACTTTCCTCTCCTCCATTTGTGAGAGTGACACTCGAACCTTTGGAAGCAGCTCCAGGCTGTCGAGTGGCCTCTCTTCCTCTGACTCACTGGGGTCAGGGGTCAAGCAAGCCTCTCATGGTCTAACCCCTTATCCCCCCCGTAACCCCCAGCGACCCCCTCAGCCTTCCTGGTCGATTGACTGGAGAGTGAATTGAGGCTGATTTGGCAATCCTCCAGGTCAAAAGGTTTGACTTGAATTTCGAGCCAAATTCGCTATGCTTAATTACCTTGTTTTTTTTCCTGTAATCACATTTGACACCAACCCTCCTAACACACACACACACACACACACACAGTGTCCCAAGCACTGCAGCAAGCTGCATATCCTCACACATATCCGTCAGCTTTTTTCTCACCCATAGGCCTCCGAGAATACAACTCAGGAGAGCCCATAACTAAGAGAAGGTTATTACCGTCCGCATAATTAGGACGGGATGCACCATTTATAGGTGGCCAATGACATTAAATACATATAAATCAGGAGGCCCAAGTTTCAAAAGCCTTGTAATCTATGTGTACGAGCTGCATCACATCACTCAGCTGTATCAGCACTGCAGAATAAATTGCTTACATAAGACCAAAGTGGCTCATACTTAGAAAGGAAAGGTTCAAAATGAACATTGTTTCCGTGCCTCTGTACCATCCGGATGGCTCAGGATGCAGCGTCATTTGAATGTGAACCCTGGAGATGAAAAGAAGGAAAAGGGCGGGGGAAGCAGGGGGGAATATTAGAGGGAGGAAGAAAAAAAAAACGGGAAAGGGAAGGAAACAAATGCGAGAGCTGTCGTGCATGAAATTAAAAGATACCTCCAAAATACTCCCGCCTGCGATGCTTTATGGCAGGCCCTCCTGGAAGTCTCTCTGTCTCTTTTTCTGTTTGTCTGCAGGGAAGGCAGATGTGAGACGGTGTAACCTTTAAGGAACGTCCAAATCGATAAAGCTCTCCAGTTCCCCAGCACTCAGCACTACTGTTGCCTCAAGCTAAAGGCTCGGGCTGGGGAACCAGGGATATGGGATATTTGCTCTGCCACTCTTTTTTCTTTGAACTTCCTGGTATTGTTGGGGAAAACCTTTGCCTTGAGTATGAAGAAAAAACAAGGAGGTCGGGATTGGGGGAAAGAAGCAGACTGCCTGTAGCCAGAGTAGGTATACAAGCCAGCTCCATGCTTAAACTTCACCACTGGGCCACATGGAAACACACCTGAGGATTTGGCTTTGCCTCCTGGAGTCTGACCAATACTAGATTGTTGAGGCCAATACTAGTATTGATTTTTTTTTTTTGTTAAAAACCCTGTGAACCCTTGACTGTTTTGTTTTCCCTCGTTTTATTTACAGACTGTTAGTTAGTTGAGTTATTACATATCTTAGCAAGGGGCATCATATAATATAATGTTTGCAGAGTAAGATAAGCTAATCAGCAAAAAAAGATGAGGTATTCTTGGATTCACTAGGTCAGACACAGAAGAGATAGGCCGCAAATGATGAATTAGAAAGAGGCCTTGGCCCTGGTGCAAACAGCAATAAACATGAAATATAAAATATAAAATAAAAATATAAGATATATATAAAAAAAGTTTTTTTCAGCATTCTTCTTTAGTGATTGGAGCTCAGTTGTTATCTCTCACATGTGGAACACAATGTGATGTAGGGTGGTTGTATATAGGTCTAAAATAAAGTCTCCATTATCCTTGAAAGCTCTGGAATAAAATAGTCGACATTGAGTGAAGAATATTTTGCCATATTATACCATGGTTCTTATCTTCAGTCTCTCATAGACCTATACAGTAAATATGATCACTGATTATTGTGATGGAACCATTAGATTGGCTCTGGGCTACACCAATTTTTTTCAAGACATGTACTGAAAAGAACACCAATCGTTTCATTGAGTAGAAGGTGGCAAAGGGAAAGTGGTTTCGATTATGGTGGTTGGGGTATAAAGTGGTTCACCATAGTTTGGAAGGCATGGCAGTAACCGCAACAGCCGCATTTTGCTTGTTCAGGTAGGTGGTTGTCATAAACAGATATAGTTGGGGTGGTCGGTAGCGTAGTGAGTTGTGCAGGTGTGTAGAGGCTTCAGTCCTCGCTGCAGTTAGCCTGGTTCGAATCCCGCATTGGACGGCCCTTTACTGCGTGTCATTCCCTCTCTGCTTCCTGTCTCTCTCCAGCTTCATATCCATTAAAGGCATAAAAAGCCCAAAAAACAGGCTTAAGAAACAGATACAGTTCTCTGCAGAGAACTGACAAAGAAGACAGTGTTTCAGAATTACCTCAAATATATCATTGGCATTTCTGCACTGCAATTTCCTTCTTATTCGCCAATATACACACTCATATTGGAGTGCCTGTGATTGTTTGAAATTAGCCAATAAAATTAAGATGTTTGATTTATTGTTTGGAACAAATCAAACTAACTCAGTCTACACTGGGTAAGGGTGTGAACACAGTCTGCTTTCCAGCGTTTGGGCTTTATTTCCCCCCTGCAGAGGATTGAAACACACATAAAACAAGGATGTTGTCTCAGGCTCTCTGAGGAGGGAATTGGTATTCATCGACACAGACTTTTGATTACTGTCAAGGGAGGATGCTACTCAGTAAGGGTGGATGGGAGGGACAGATGCACTAAAGGGACACGTAGTGAGAAGCTTAGGAAACATGAAAATAGCAAACACCTTTCAAAAGCTGCTTGTACACCAATGACACCAACTCATACAAGCTAAAATCCAAATATCCTTTGTCGATGAGCAAAGAGGAGAGAAAAAAATCAATGTTTCATAAGCAATTCATATCTGACTGATAGTGGGTTTGCCACATCACAGTGCTCAGGGCTTAACTAGTTCAAACAGCTTATACTGGTTTCCTCTATCTGAAAAGGCACATTCATGTTCAGCTTGTCAGCTCTGATATCGTGTAGCCTTCAGGTGAAATTCTGTCCGGAACAAAATAAATAAATGATTTGTCAAAGTCAAAACCTCGTTTTGACACTAAGGCCCAAGCTTCAGTGACATAACAACTATTACATTTGTCTTGCACTATCCACATCTTTTTAGGGATTGGATCAGATTGCATGGAGTTACACAGGTCTTACAGGCACTGACATCTGCACATTTGAGATCTTGTTATTCAGATGTGGTCTGTTCACTATGTGTAACAATCTAGTTAGTTCACCACAGCACAAATAACAATAACAATCTCTTGATTGATTATTTATTTTTTATTTCAACTGGATTTATTTCTTGATGCTGAGAAACATCATTAAAAAAATAGTAAAAAATTAATAACTAAATAAAAAATAAAAAAAGACAAAGAAATCATTGGCACAATCCCATTGTTATATTAATTACTGCCCCCATGTTTGTTGTTTTATCCATTTAATGTCATTTTTTTCAAACAATCAAACACATAACAGATTACACATAATATAAGACAACTGGCATGTACCTCAGCACTGATGTTTATTTCATACATTTATGTCCACACTAAGTCTTTTATTTAATTTTATTTTTTACTGGTCCTATAAATGAGGTCTTTTTGATGATCATCATTTCGATGATCCACAATATTAAGTGCTTTGACACATCGGATGTGATATTCAAATAAAGCTGACTTGACTTGGACTTGTTCCTGAAAAATGTGTGTGCGTGTGTTTGTGTAAACGATGAGTAAAATGACCTTTAATGTGTCAGCTCGTTTCCTCTAAGAGCTGTAGGAACAGCAGGAGGATGAGGTCTATAGATCCACCCTGCATGTTGCCAACATGAAGAGGACAGAGCGTGTCACCTCCCCTAACATGTCACTAAAATAACACATTGAAAAATGAATCACATGGTATTCAACATGCTTATCATGTACTTGATTATACCCTGCGCTGAGTGAGAAATCCTAAAAACACTAGCCTTTTTCTACTGCAGCACCAAAAAAAGCCTCATCCCTAACACTTGAGAGGCTGTATATGCTTGCTAGATGTCCAAATTAAATTCTAGTGCCCATATGGTCACTTGTGGGAAATCTTCCCTGCAAAGCAAGAGACTAATTAAAACTTAAGAAGGAATCCAAAGGAGTCCACTAAACAGCAGAAAGCGAGCACCACACACTCGTCCACAATAGCTTAAGCTCTCCACTTCTCCACCCACAGCTTACTGTAAGAACAAGGACACAGCTTGCTGATGTTACCACAAGAGTATCATGTAAAACAAAGAAATACTGCATTTATTTATGTCAGGAAAAATGTCATTCGCAACCTCCAAACTTTGATTGCCTGCAGAAAGTATGTTTTTTATTAATGTATAATAACCTGAAATGTTTCTGAATTTTATATATGTTTTTTTCTTGTGTTTTGTAGCCAACATATTTTCTTCTTCTTGCTAGAAAGATGAGGTGAATTCTACTCACTATACAGTCTAATGGTGTGCTTTAAATACATGATTGTTTGAAAGCATAGAGCCTTGCCAGAGTAATATCTGGTCACTGTGCAGTCTTAGTTTCATTTCAGAACATGAACTGTGGTTTGAAAAAACATAACCTTTCTGCCATCTCACTTTGACTTGAACGCTTTCATTTCATTTTATAATTTAAAGTAAAAATCATTTGAACTGCAGAATGTAAAAAGCATAAAATTATAATGGGCTCTTAGAAAACCAGACAATGTCCCTCGCTGCTACTTAAACATTTTGCAGGAATGTTAATCAGGTCCAAGAACGTTCCTCCCTTGAAAACTGTTAACCATCCATAGATTAACAAGACTGCACAGTCATAGTTATGTTTTCTGTTAGCATGGACAAATTGAAATTTTGACATGATGATAAGACCAAGACAGCTTAATCCTTTGGGAAAATAAATGTTTTTTCATGCCAAGCCGCATAAAGCACATGAGCCTCAACTTGAAATAATTATACACTTTCATCTCATTGTTCAGCTGTTCAGGTGCAACTTGACTGTCTTGGTTCACTCTCATCGCTCTCATAGTATTTCTCATCTTTTAAGAGTTTTAAGTAAACTCCTTTTTTACTGCCTGTTCAGCTCCAAACAGCAGACAGACACAGTTACAGACTAATTAGTGAACATAGTGGAACATTTTTGTTATGATATATATCTTTGTTATGATTTGGCACTATATAAATAAAATTGAATTTAATTGAAATTGAATTGCCCATATTTACATCCAGACCAAAGTAGTGGACTGAATGACCAACATTGCCATCCAGAAACCATGCAACTATGTGTCTTGAAAACGTATATGGTGAGTAAGAATTGACTGTGTTTGCAGTATGAGGTGTCCTGTCAACAATTTTAGAAATGAATTTTAGAGTTATGATCTATGAAGAGAATACATTTGTACCACGTATTTTATTTTCCAGTACCATGTTTGGCTTGTTCAGTTACTTTGACATGATCAGGGTGGTGTTATTTCTTCCTTTCAAAGTTGCTCATGATTTGTATTCATTTTAAAAATTAGCATATTTTAGATACAAAAAACTCAGATTCTAGAGAATAAAAAACAACAACAACAAACACCTGAAGGAAACACATCTGAGACACAGTCAAATCCAGCTAATACATCAGAGCAGTATACAATATTTAGTGAGAGCAGGATGTTTGAGTGCAGCTGTAGAAAATGGCTTCAATGGTGCTGGCTGATCTCTCTCAGAGCTAATGTGTCAGGGTGACAAGCTCCAGACTTCCATCTTTAGATGGAGTGGCTCCCAGTGGAAGTTCAGGGCAACAGGCATCTGTCCGATCGATGGCTGCAGAGAGATATGAAGCATGGGTTCACCTCTGATGATAAATCTATCACGGTGGGCGATATGAAGTATGCACACGCCACACCTGATGTATATGAGTGGGCAGGCTTGACGCCTAGGCCAAGAGATTGATTAATGGCGCTTTCGCCTCTGAGTGTGTGTGTGTGATGTGGACTGATACACGCACATAAACACAGCCTTGTCATTTTGACTGAGAGCTTCAGCTGGGCTGAAATCATGTCTCTCCTAAATTGAAAACATCCTTAACTCAGGGGACCCCTCTGTCCTCCTCCTCCTCTTCTTCTCTCTCTTTGTTGCAGGAGAGCAGCAGTATCTCCAGACGCCACAACGCCCACTGGGAGCTATTGGCTGGACAGGGATTTCATTTTCTTCTGTGGACATGCTATGAGCCTCCTGTTGACTCTGCCCACATGTACACTCTCACTTATAAAGGATTTATTTCTAAATCCCCCTCGCACTGCAGGGCCTCTAATGTGAGTGTACATTATCAAATGGACAAAAGGTACAGACCTTATTTGCGAGGCATCGTCATGTTGTCACCTATGGAAATCTCCTTGACATCTGATCACTGACAGAATCAGCTTTAGCCATTGGCCCCATTCACAAATGATTTAAATTTTTAATTTAATTTGAAGGATAATCCCTTAAGATGAATCATCTTGTTTTCGAGGGAGTCCTTACCATGATGATACAGGGCATACAGGAGTAAGACAAGACACTCTAAGCCCAACCGCTCCCTGCCCCCCCTTGAGATCACGAGTTTCAAAGTCGAGATCTCGAGTTTTAAAGTCGAGATCTTGAGAAGCAGCTGGCTTCCAGTGTAGTCCAGAGGAAGTCCGGTCAAAGTCGCTACAGTTTAACAGAATACTTGTTACAACTTTACTAGTGTGTTTATCTGTTTGTATGTTTACAGATACGTGTTTTGCAATAATTCCACAAACGTAATACATTTTCCACAAACGTAATAGCCGCTGCCTACTACAAACGAATTACGCTATTTTCCACAAACGTAATAATTATTGCGTTATAACTATTGACTATTTTTAGGGATTTATTACGTTTGTGGAGAAGTAAAAATTTTCAGTATTGTAATAACTTCCCACAAATGTAATAACGCAATAAATAACGTTGTTCGTTTGTTTGCCTGTACATACACTACTAATACTGACCGTGGGTGCAAAATCCAGCTGCTGGCTGTGCACTCCGCTATCACAACGGACGACCCCCCCAAGCAAGCAGCATTGTCATTCCTTTTCAGTTCACAAAATTATTTTGTGTTTAAACAGATTTATTTCTTTGCATAAGCAAAATGCTTCCTGCTAATGAGGAGCCTCTCTCTCTCTCTCTCTCTCTCTCTCTCTCTCGCTCTCTCTCACCGCTGTCCATGGTGCTGAACCAAAGACGCCTTGACCCACGCATCACTTACCTGCCAAATCTATCGATTTCCCTCCTCCACTCAAAATGTGTTTTTCATATTGTTCCTATACTCAAATGTTTCAAGCGTTTCAAACTTTTGGGATGTCATATATTTGCACATTTCTTAATTCTGGATTTTTTTAATGGGGGAAAAAAGGGTTTAACAAGATAATTAAACTTTTTGGGCGATATCAGTCACATTAGCCTATTATTCAAAGAAAAGTATTTTATATAGGCCACACCTTGAAGCATGTCTAGGCGTCTTTAATGATTGAATTGTGTTATTTATTTACATCACAAAATGTGATAATGTTCACAGTTATTATTTAGCTACATGTCACACACTGAAATCAGATGCTGTGGTTTCAGCTGTTAGGGGGTCCACTTGAACAAGGGCGCACTTGAAAATATTCGAGCGACTGGCAGTCAAACGAAACTCGAGATCACGAGTTTCAAAGTCGAGAGCGGAGGTTTTTTTTTTACGCATGTCACCTCCAGGGGTCCGTATGTACATTGGTTGTAAGTAAAAAAAAAAAAAAAAAAAGAAATAAAATAAATGAATAAATACATTGTCAGAAACAAGAACAGGGTTTTTGTAAATGAATGAAAAGGGATTTCTTGAAGAGATAATAAGAAGTGATGATTTTAGAAAATTAGGCAGGGTATTCCAATCTAAAGGAGCTTTAAATTTAAAGGAAAAACGACCAATTTTCTTCTGGATTCTTGGAACAAAGAAAAAACAACTGTCAGAATGGCGTAAATAGTGTTGTGAACTATATGGAATCAGATGTTGTTTTAAATATGGGGGGTAATTATAATAAATACATTTAAAAATAAACTGCAACCAATGATACTGTCTTCTGGACTCAGGTGTTTAAAGAAGGGTACATAGTGCAGTGATGAGTTCTGTATGGACATCTTAATATAAATCTACAAAGGTTGTTGTAGGTGACTTTAATAGAGGAAGTTTGTTTCTGAAGTGTTCTGATATACGATATCTGCATAGTCAAGTATGGGAAGAATAAGCTGTGAGACAATCTTTTCCCTAATCTGTAGAGTAAAGCAGTTTATTGAGCAATACAGAATACCCAGGCTGCAGTTTATTTTCTTAATTAGTCTGACTGTGTGCCATAAAGAGAAACACATTGGTATCTGTGGTGGAAGTAGGAGTTAAACCAAAGCAGTGAGCTTTCAGAGAGTCCTATGGCATGGAGCTTATCGAGGAGGAGATAGTGGCCGACCATACTGAAAGCCTTGGTAAGATCTATAAAAATTGCACCTCTGAGCATATTGTTGTTTGAAGATTATATTTTGTCATTAGTACCCTTAAGGAGAGCCATATTGAAAAACAATATGAGAATACTTATACATGCAGACTGAAAGTAGACTGAGAGCATCTACTGTAAGCTTTATGGTACAAGTAACCAAAAACATACATTTTAATGAAAATTCTGTCTAGCCCACTAATTGAGATGGTGTTTTAACATTCACTTAGCACCACAAACCATTTACAGCAAGCCTATTATTGCACTCTACACACCTTTCTCTTATGGCGGAAATGACTCTCATCACTTACAACAAATTCCCGCCGTCCACCAATGAGCTGTCCTTGTTGTTGTCTCATTCTCTCAACAGCCCTTCTGCGGACCTTCCTTAGTTTTTTGGCCATCTTGGAGAGGGTTGCAGTACTTGCAGCAATATTGTCCTCCATCATATCAACCTGTCTGAGACGTAGGCCCTGTGCAAATCTATAGAATACATAACACATCATAAGTTTTACTTACATTTTTTTCAAAAAGCTTTTCCTAAGTTATGTAGCACGATAAGCACACCATTCATCACTAATTACACTTTAAAATGTATCACCTATAAATGAACTGCATCCACTGAAAGAGTGAAAGTCTGGACTTGCTGAAAAGAGATTTGTCCCTAATTGATTCCAATGTCCTGGTCCCTCGGTGCACTGCTCGCTGGCAAGTCCTTAATAAAGGCACACAGTAATGATTGATTAGTAAAAATATAATATAATATAAGGTTACTGATATGATTTAGAGAATATCACTACTGTGCATCAATCACTGTTCATTTTACATACACATATGGCAAGTGAATGTTAAAATTTTACAAGGCATTGAACAGATGACTGTGTTTTTTTTGGGCTGGTAAGTGAAATGTCACTTGCATATTTTACCAGTATTTGGCTGATGGCTGGTTTAATTTTGTGCCCTAAATGCATCTGTCAAATAGGTTGGTTTAGGATCCATCTTCCAAATACATTTGCATCCCTTATAATGGCTGCTAAATAATGCATGAATAAGCACAAAACTGCTTAGTCAATAGCACTGTTTTATTAAAAAAAAAGTTAGGAAAAAGTTATTACCAGCTGTAATGGTCTCTGCCCTTCTTCTTTGTCAGCTTCATCCTCTGGTGACAGATGGGGCATTCGTTTTTTTTAATTATCTTTAAATTTTTTTCTCCGCAAACTACCTTCAAAAATCAGTTTTTTGACTTTGTCTTGGTAAACTCACTTATTTTTTCCTCTATGTTATGTAATTTTGAAAGAAAACCCCTTGAATAAGGAGGACTGGATTCAAAGTAGCAAAGTTTAAGTTGAATTCATTATTCTACACAAAAGGGGTTACAGAGGAAAGGCTCCCTGAGGAACAGTTGGTTCTTATACATTTTCTAAAATGGGCTGTCTTGGACACCTCCCCACTGATAGGGTTCTTTTTTGGTTTTCTGCTTTTTATGTTTCTTGTCCAAATGACCCAGGCTTGTCTCTCATGTCCTTGTCTCACACGCTGACTGACAGGGGACCGACCCAATCATATCATGAAACACCTCCCCCCTTTGGCTTGGTGTGCCGGTGTGCAGGTGAAACATTCTCAGTTAGAGATGGAGAGAAAACGCAAAGGTGGGGCAGAAAAACTCTGCGACAAAAAGAAGCTTGCTCTTCAGGCAGATGCTGCGAAGTGTGTTAAAATCACTGATATGTTTGCCACAGCAGGGCCTTCATCAGCTCCCGGTGCTGATGACAGTGGTGCCGGTGGCAGTGGCACTCAACAGGAGCATGTTGTTGAACCTGCGGTAAGCTGGACTACTGTCAGAACATGTATGTAATGCAACGAGTAGGATAAAGCCACCCAACCCCTTGATGAATATGATAAAATGTCAATCAAATAATTCTGTCTATTGCAGTTAGTTTAATGCAGGTGAGTGAGCATTAGCATTATTTTGACTGTAAGACATTGTAGGCTACACTGGCTGGATGAGAAAATAAGCCTGGCTTAGTAGCCTACTTATATTCTAAACAAAATAGTCTTTAACGTGAGAAAACTTGTTCACCATTCACCAACAATAACAATAAGTCAGTAGGCAACATTCTAATTTCTTATTAGACTATTATTGTTTGTGGGGTGAGTACTAGGCTGGCCTGTTGGCTAAGTTGCTTTTTTGTCCTGCAAATATAGCAGTTCTTTATGTACCCTAGATGGTAGGGACAATGTAGGCTACATAACTGATAGAAAATCTCACTTTTAAAAATTATATAATTTTGTCTATGTTATGTGAATGCAGCTGCAGGTATCTGTACATTCCAGTAATTCTAGCCTAGGCATATTTAAAGCCACCACCACTCACCAAAAATGTGAGTGAAAAGTGAAGAGTCAGCACTCTCAGTTTCTTTGTTCAACTAGTAGTCCTAGCGTAAGCTCCTATTTAGGCCTGGAAAACAATGGGCTGTTTTATGTAGCTAGGTGACTATAGACAATGTAAGTTAGCCTGCAATGAAAGAAAACAACACTTTTTAAAATGACATAATTTTGTTCATTGCTAGTGTTATGTGAATGCAGCTGTGTGTTTGTTTACCAGATAATCCAATAATTCTGGACCTGACTGCATCTTTATGTAAATTTATAAAATAAAAAAAAAACTCACCCCACAGATCTGATCCATCATTTCTCATCACTATTCTTTCTCTTTATCTTTTCTTCCTCCCTGAAACACATAGGCACACCTAATAGGATGAATGCTGCATTCAGATTCATTGCTGTGATTGAGTGGTGCAGTGTATTAAATAGTAGTGTTATAGCAGTAGTATAGTGTTAATAAATGACAAGTTTGGAAGTATTTAAGTCATTGCATGGCTCAAGGTATGTTGTTTTAAAGACTTGCACAGTTGCACCGAAAAGACTGAAAAGGTGTGTTATCAAATGTTGTGGGCCGGTCTGGTCCAAAATGCCAGGGCCGATTTTTTGTCCCAGTCCGCCCCTGCTCATGTCCTTGTCTCTCCTGTCCTTGAATTACTGATTTATAATTATCTCTCCCTGCCATCCTCAGTAAAACACAGGCCAAATAAGGGAAGTGCACGAGACATGCAAAAACAGGAAATACAAATACATATAATCCTAATTCTTAGAACACCACTTCCTTCTCTTTCCAGTGATTTTGGCAGGCCACTTCTTTTTCTGCTTCTAGAGCTTTTATTTTGAAGGCACACAGTAAAACCGAAGGTTCCGGTTTAAGGTAGCGGGGGGCTGAGCTAGCTTACACCTGCTTACACACACACACACACACATGATCCACGTGAACGTCATTCTGATCCCACCTGAAAAATGGAGGCAGTGGCTCCAACATATTTGGATATATCGGATTGAAACGCGAAGGGGACCTAGAAAGGAAGCTGAGAAGAGGAAGCATAGTGAGGGTGACTCCTCTGGTAAGTTTTACTGCTGCTAACTAGTTGCAAAGTAGAGTTGTCACAATACCAAAATTAGTAACCACGATACTATACCAGATAAAGTCTTTTTAAATTTTTTTTACTATTATTATTATTTTTATAAACTGCAATGTATTTATACAAGTTATAAATACTAAATATATACAATACTTAATTACTTATAATTCTGTTTGATGCATGATAAACATAATACTGGTGAAGTAAGAATTAGACTGAAACAAATTTAAAACAACGAGTTTGGTTTTTTGAGCAAAGTTAGTGTTGCCACTGACGACAACGCCGCGGCAGACTGGCCGCTTGGGCCCGGTGCTTCTGCCATGGTGAGCGTGTTGTCTCGTCATTGTGACTGTAAGCTGTGCACGCGTCTGGGCGAGACAGAACTTTAACTTGTTGTTTGTTTTGAAGTGAATTTCTATGGAAGCTGTCTTCATGGAGTTCGTTCTTGCCGGCAGAAACACACAAACAGCCAATCAGCTAACAGTTGGGGGGACCCAGCGTGCGGAAACAGCCTATCATATCCCTGGACGTCACCAGTAACAGGCTAACAGCCAATCATTCAGCAGCTGTGTAGTTCGGTTGCGGTTCCATGTTGGTTTGTTTACAAAGGAGTAGCATGCAGTGAGAAGCCGGGAGGAGAGCAGAGGCGGCCGCTATGTAGCGGAGACCGGCACCGGTAGTATAGTAATCCACTGTAGTACCGTCGTGTAAAATTTCTAGTATAGTAGGAACCGTTACAATTTGGCACCGTGGGGTACCGTGGGTACCGTGGGTACCGTGGGTACTGTGCAACTCTAGTGCAAAGTCAAACACGCATCTAGCTACGTAGCTAGCTAGCTAAAGTTAGACACATGACTGCTGCCCATTGAATCGATGGAAGCACGTTAGCAGTCACAAGTCAGTCGCTCCTCTGTGTATCAGTGAGGAATGCAGACATCCCAAGTCTCCCGGAAGTTCCGGGAGTCTCCCTGATATTGACAGTGGCTCCCTGATGCCCGCGAGCTAGGTAAAACATCCCGGATTTTGGATTACGCGAGAGAGATTAAAAAAAACGCGAGTGCGAGCATAAAGAAAAGATAGTACCTCGCGCATCATGCTCGGATTACTTTCAGTTACATTGTGCAGGCATAGGCGAGAGGAGGGGAGGGGGGTGAGCGCGTGAGACTGAGATACAATGAGCTACATGAAGCACCCGTGCATGCATTCAAGCGAAAACTCTGTTCAGCGTGTTCTCGTGTTCAGGGCGACTGGTTGCGAGAGAGAGCGCGCCGATTGGTTTGGTCAGCAAAATACACCAATAAGCTTTCGTTGTGGGAGGGACTTCCCCCCCCGTCTCCCGGAAATGACTTTTTGGAACTTGGGATGTCTGGGAATGACGTGTCTGCCCAATTAAAATAATCAAACATCTGGCAACAGTAATTGCTAACTTATTTTGCTTCCAGCTATGCTGTATGCAATTTACAGTGTGAAAATATATATCTTCTCTCTTTAGTTGTGCACTGTCTGGTATGTTCTTTACACATTTCTGCACATGATACTTGCTGTGGTTTACACTTTAATATACAGCAGTGATTTGAGTCAAATAATGTGACATGTGCTACATTAACAAAACATTAAAATGCTTTTTTTCTTTTTTTTATTTAATGCCATTATTATGAAAACACAGCTTGCAAGGTAAACTGCATCATTATCTATACATTTAGCTGGAAACAAAAATATAATATGTTTTATAGCCATTACTGCTCTGTATAAATTAAGGTATTTTTGTATGGAAACCAGCCTTTTTAATGTAACCACCAAATATCCGGTAAAATGACCACATGTCTGATATTTGTAACAAATATTAGGCTACCACAAGTAAATTAGGATTCAGTGAGTTATGATTATTTTAATAGCACAGGTATTTCATTCCTCTTTAACTTTATCTACTTTGGTTTGTGTTGTGATTTTTACCCGTGTCTTTAATTATTGCATCTGTATACACCCCTCCTGGAGCCCTGGAAGGCATAATCCATTGAATTGTTTTATGTGCCAATGTCAGGTGCTGCCCAAATGGCCCCCACTGCCAAGCTCCAGAAGCATACACATGAGCTGGAGCTAATGAAGATGAAAATAGCATGTCAAGAAGACCTGATCAAAGAGCTAACCAAGGAGAGAGATTTTTTAAAAGACCAACTGTCTCAGAATAAGTCAATAATTACTTTTTCATCAATATGTTGTTGAGTATTATGCTAATATATTTTGTAATAATGGTGTTTTTATTTGGGTTTTTTATTTTTATGAATTTATTTTTATTTTATATATATTTTTTATATTGTACTTTGTCCTTTTTAACCTGTTACAATGACCTGACTAGGGGACAATAGAAGTATCTCATCTCATAAATGTGTCACTTTGTGTCCTAAACATCAGGGACACCATCCTACTGTGATAGTACAGTAGTATACAACACAATTTCTAAACTGTCTAAAGCTTTATTTTTAACCTGTCTCCTAACAATCTATTGTGATCAATATTTCACTGTGTTGTCTTCATACAGGATCAAGAAACACCAACATGAGAGATGATGAGCCATCCCCTGAAGCATCTGTTGCATCAGCTTCTGATTTATCTGGATCTTCTGAGTCCTCATCCTCTATACTAACTCCTTCTCAGACTCCTCTCCAAGCTCCTCAAGCCCAGAGGATGGAAAGAAGAAGAAGAAGAAGATGAAGAGGAGGAAGAAGTCAAAGAAGAACATAAAGAAGAAGAAGGGAAAGAAAGGAAGAAGGGAGAGAGGAAGCAAAAAGATCAGATGGAGCAGTGTTTCAAGGGGTAATTTATGTAAATGAAAACTAAGATTTAGAAGACAGTTACTGGCTATTTATTTTTTGGTGTGTGACTTAATGTCATCAGTTTCAATGAAGATGAGTGAACTTGGAGGTAAAAGGTGAAAGTAACACTTTATGTAGTCCCACTATATGCAAGAAAGCTGGGACACTGTTGTGACTGTTAGGCTATGCCTACTGAATGATGTTAGTGTTGCATACATGGTAAACTTCATGAATGGAAGATCCTTTATGTCACTGAGACGAATATCTACTCTTTTTTTTTCACCATCAGCACGTGGTCCAGATGAGGTAATTGCACGTTACTGGAAAGTGTTTAAGGGCTACAAGAGTTTTCCATTGGTGCCCTCTGCAAAGTTTGCTGAGTTTAAAGATCAGCATACAACAAAGCACAAGCTCTGTGATTTTGCTGGGAAATGTCGAGATGCCATCCGTGATATTGATGACAATGTTCGGGAACTTAAGAAATCAGGGATACTGTTGCTTGTTGAAAAGGGGGACTTTTGAATGGATGTGGTGCTGATGGACCATATTTTTAAAAATGTTAAAACGTTAAATGTTCAGGGGAATTAAAACAAAAATAATAATAATCTACCTCAGCTTTATGCTGCACTTGCACTTTGAGTTCATTGGTTTTTAATAGTATGCCTCAATGTTTACAGTACTTGAAAGTGTTTTTTTGTTTTTTTTTTGTTTTTTTTTTACATTTTTAGTCCACAGCAATAAATACAATTTTGGCCTTCACAGTTGTTTATCATCACAGTTGAAGTAGAAACTTTTTTCTTCTTCCCATTATATCAGTCTTGACCACATTCTAGATGTGACCTGCATTTTATTTCTACGGTCACTTTCCATCTTTTTAATATAGTTTTCTATTTGTATAAAACATTCATATTTCTATGGCCACTTTATATTTTTAATAATTAATGGTTTTCTATATGTATATAACATTACTATTTCTACAGTTACTTTCTACTTTTATATAGTTTATGTATAGATGTTTAGCACGGGATGACTTCCTAACACAGTTATATATCTATCTTCTATGCAAATGTTTTATTCCCTTAGCAAATATTTAATTTTGCTACAAATGTCAATTTTAACATATGCTTACTGTGTTAATTCTAATGTATGTTCAGTGTATGTTTGCATGCATACTGGATGCTTAAATTTCCTTCAGGATCAATAAAGCATCTATCTATCTATCTATCTATCTATCTATCTATCTATCTATCAGTGTAATGCTTACACTTGCTGAATGTGTTTACCTCATCAGGCAGTTGCTTTATTTTATTTAATACAAGAGGCCTACAATTTAACCAAATAATAAAATGAAATATAACAATCCTAACATTACATTTAAATTGAAATGTAATATTAAATAAAAAAATGTAGTAAAATTATATATAAGTCATGTAGTTGTGTTCCAGACAGAACAGCAGGGACCACCCAAAAAAAAATGTGGTTACCACACACACTGTGACCACAGCCCCAGAAGGTCTGGGCTTAGCCCAGAAAATAGTGGTAGAGCAGGTTATCCACTAATCAGAAGATTGGTTGTTTGATCCCCGGCTCCTGAAGACTGCATGTCAAATTGTCATTGGGCAAGATACTGAACCACAAATTGCCCACAAAGGCTGTAGCATCGGTGTATGAATGTGTGTGTCAATGAGCGAGTGTGATATGAATGGTCACAAGACTAGAAAGGCACTATATAAGTGCAGTCCATTTACCATTTAGGCTCATAGTGGTGGAGATGTGATGATTCACCTGCTACACCTCATCTCTGCTAATGTAGATGGAGGTGTATCTTTGCCTCCTTTTTTTCTAAAATCAATAACCAGCTTTTTGTTGACGTTGAGCAGTAGGTTGTTCTTTAACTGCATGATTGTTGATTTTTTTCCAATCGATATGAATTCTCATTCCTGTTTGAAATCCAAACTTTACACCAGAATTCTCTCCATGTTGGCAATTACAGTCTTGGTGTGTGAACATAAGGGGGTGAGGACACAGTGCTGGGGGGCTCTGGTGTTGAATTCTAGTCTGGAGGAGGTGTGACCACCAACTGCCTGACGTCTGTTTGTGAAGAAGTCTAATTGAAACTGAAAGTGAACAGTGGCTCAGTGAACAGTGGAACAGAAAAAGCAAAAGGGTTGGCAAGCATGTGGTGCATATTCAAGCTGTTGGGCGGTATCTGTGACTCAGATCTTTTATGAATCAATGTTAATACATTTAAAATAAGAAAAACCAAGATTTCATCAGTGGCATAAATTAGGGCTTAAACAATAAGGAGAGCTTGCATTAACAAAGATAACTTCCTCCACCAGCAAGCAGACCACAGTGAATGCCAGGACTGTCTAAGAGGTCCATTGACAACGCTGTCATGTGGTAAAGGGGTCCAGCCATTCTTTGTTGAACAAGAACCATTTAGAGATTATGTTAAGGAACTGCTGCCTAATGCAAAAATTATGTCATGGCTGACCCTTCACTCCATGATTGATGATGCCCCCAAGGAAATAAAGAAGGTGGTGACTGAGGCCATGAGGGGAGTTGTTCATATCACTACCACAAATTCCTGCATTCAGACAGCAGAGCTTTATTGGTGTCACTGCCCATTGGGTTGACCCTGACACTCTCAGCAGCCCTAGCCTGTAAAGAGACATTTGCACACATTTGATGCACTGACAATCGGCCTGAATGACTCTGTTTGGCTCCGTGTGGAATACGGCTGTTCTATTTTTGATGGATGCCACAAGCAGCCTGTACCAATTTACACAGAGCACCTCACAGAAACGGCATAGAGAATCCGGTGTATTTACAAAATAAAATACCCAGTGCAAACTGCTGGTCATAAAAACGTGAAAAAGTGAAAAAAATTACTACATAGCATATTTACATATTTAGACATATTTAGAAGCATATAAATCTGAGCAAGTAAACAAAGTCTGGTGGGGTAAACGCTCCACTTCTGAGACAGCTAGTAAGCCTCCACTCAGTCTACACCTTGAAAATAACTACAACAGAATGTTGCTGACAAATTTAGCATTCCAGGCTTGAGTAACACTCTGAAACTGGATATTGGACTTCCTCACAAACAGACGTCGGACAGTTGGTAGTCACACCTCCTCCAGACTGGAGCTCAACAAGGGAGCTCCCCAGGACTGTGTCCTTGGCCCTCTTATCGTTACAGAGTTACATCATAACTCTACATTTACTAAAATGGAGAGAACTCAAACAGGAATGAGAAATCATATTGGGAAGAAATCAACAATCTTGCAGAGTGGTACACAGAGAACAACCTGAGAGAACAACCTCAGTGTCAATAAAAACAAGTTTATTATTGTTCATTTAGAAAAAGAAGGGAGGCGAACATCATAATCATTTTTACACTGCAGCTAATGCTATAGCTAAAGTTGTTTTCTGGCTGCAAGCTGAGCTCTAGAGCAGGGATATTGCTTGATTTTGGTCTGAAATGCTGGTGCTCTAGTTTGAGATCTAGTAGCAGTGTATTAACCCTTAACGTCTACCAAAGTCATTTTTGGTAAGGTACAGTACCTGTACTTTCACTCATGGCTATCAGGTGCTTCATCCACCACTGCAGCTGTGGTGCTAGTTTTGAAGTTTTCTTTACTTCCTCTCAGTATTTAGGGTGTGTATCATCAGCCGGCTGATGCTGCTCTTACAGCCAAATGATTGCTGGCCTACTGTAACTAACTCACACAGAACAAACAGTCCAGCTCCCAGTGTCTTCACTTGTCCAATGAACTAATGCACGTGCATGTGAGGACCTGTTGGTGTAAGTGTCTTCAAGGAAAGCTCACTAAATGAACTGTACATGCTGAAAAAAAAAACTTCAATATCCTAATCATCTTTCAACTTCCCTGCAAACTTGATGATTATGCTTAGCTCTCCTGCTCTGCATGAGGCACAAGATATTGGAGTTCCTGCCTTGATTTACAGTCTTTTCAAAAGCCCGGCGTATCTCCATGACAAATCCACTGTGAGTATGAATGAGAGGGTGCTGTGCTTTTACTCCAGGCTACAATGAAAACAGAACTCACAATACATCAATAACCACACTGACGAAGCCGAATATTTCAAGGAAATTACTGTGAGGTCTTAATATTCCAGGAATATGTCAGAATGAGAGGAGTTGGAGAAAGTGAGTTATTGATTGATTGATTTATTTTACTCCGCATTCTTTATCCATTTTCTCCGCTGAACCGTTCCTTCATCTTTACCTCATGGGTCAAAGTGCTTCTAGATCTAGAGTCATGATTATCTGCTTTGAAGGGGGTATTCACAATGTGAGAATAAAAGCTGTTTATCTTCAAAGAGAAACAGGTGAAGAAGTTGTTTCTCTGAATCATGTCAGTATCAGTAGGTCTCATATATATCAGTCACAGCTTTGAAGATGTCAAGCTAAAAAAAAATCCCTTTGTTCCTCAGTCTGGTAGGCGCTGTGTTGCATTGAGACCGAAGCAGAAGGTCACTCTTTTCTGTCTGATATTCCTCTAATATAGAAACCCCTGCCAGGTGGTCAGGCCCAGGCCCCTAAGGATTGTGGAAAAGAGGAGGACAATAATGGGGCAACAGATAGTGCTGCTCCCCAGTTGAAAAAAAAAAAAAGAAACTTGCTGACATTTGGAGATGGTCTCTGTTGCCTCCATTGAGAGTAAAAATGTGTTAATGTGTGTAAAACATGGATTCCCCTGGTTGTTCTGTGCGTCTGGTAGTTCTTTGGAATGTGTCCAATGTTTTACACAAATGATGCTTACATAATTTTGTGCCTGTATTACAATAAAGATTAAACAATAACATGGACAAGCAGTAATACAGGCACAAAATTGTGTGATATGAGCAAGTTCTACAAGGAGTATTTACCAATGACAGTATAAAGAATGGACAGAGCCTGAGTGACATCTCCTGTTGGTTACTGAGTGCTGTTTAGAGGTTGAAAATATGGCGCTGATTGCCTCCATGTTGGGCATACTACTGCCTCTTCCACCTCACAGGTTTAGTCTAAATATTGACAGACGTGGATCATCTGCAGTCTTGGGGCAGGCCGAATAGCTCCAAAAAGCCATATGTAATGGCACCTACTTGACAATCAAAACAACCACACGGTTAATTCTGCATAACTTCAAGCCTAAATATAATCTGAACAGGTGAGTTCTATAAAAGTTCACCCTCAGTACAGTACAGTACAAATTAGCTATACTAAAATGTTTTTTGTACCAGGCCGTAAACATGTTTATTTCTGCTGTGAAGTTGGACTTACCATGGGGATTTATGGAGACTGACTCACTTCTGTAACCAGCCTCAAGTGGACTTTGAGGAATTACAGTTTTTGGCACTTCCACATTGGTTTCATTTTCCAGCCACGACCCTTGGTATTTACGCAACTATCATATTGGAGTTAAATTACACCTGGCATCTTAACAATGTATGAAAAATACCAAAAGTATATACTTTGTTTCAGCTAGGATGTCTATCAACTCCTGAATCCACTGTGTGTTTCCTTTATTATACTTAGTAATTAGACAAAGATTTGTCTGTATCTGTACCTGTTTTAGACAGTATTTAAAAAATGCAGATTGCACTTAGGTGACATCTTCCTCACCTTTCTGTTTGATTTGTTGCATCTATGGAGAAATGACAACTTAATTTTTATTGATGCTATAATATAGGCTGCTCTTCTTTAAAGCTTGATATATTCTCTCTTAATCTTAAAGTAAGAATAATCAATAAGTCAATTGTGTATTTTACTGTTTTATCAGTGAAGTACTCAAAGATGTTACTTTTTCAGATAATTTTTTATCGTCCTTGCAGTCTAAATTGGGATTACACAACTGGATGAAAATATCTACCGCTATTTATAATATATATATTTTTTTCATTTTCTTTCATCTTGATTCCATAGTCTAAACAACTACCTATTAACACAATCCCATATGAAACTGAAGAAAGAACTCTGCTGCTGTCTCTGAAGAATAAAATGTTAAAAATCCACCTGATATATCGGTCTCAATTTAAGGTGGACACGTGAACATCCAAACAAGAGTGCACGTGTTTGTCTCTCCGTGAGGGTGTGCAAGCAGGAACAATGTAATGTAGTCAATGTAAATAGGAGCAATGGTAATGATACATTCTTGTCATAATCTGAGCTTACCTCGGGGTCGTCTTTCTTCTTCCTCCAGATAGGAAAACTCTGTGGAGTTCCTTATCACACAGCCAGAGATAACAGGGCTCCAGTACAAAGCAATGATCCTGTCTGTTTGCTCACAAGTGAAGCAGCTTCAATTCCCGCTGAGGAATCCCACCTTGTTCTGGGACAGAAGACAGACAATAGTGACAATATAAAGAGTATAGAGAGCTCATTTACATGAAGAACTTGACAGACAGAGAAACCGAGGAGATAACGACAAACACACCCAAGTTTGAGTCAAAGAAGGAGCAGGGATTCACTGCATCTACTGTACCTGCACCTCCTTCTCATCCCTGTACTCCTCCAACTCCACCACAGGCTCCCCTGGGTTCATGGTTAATACTATTTGTCTAATAATAAAGTATAATAGTATAAAGTAAAACAGTTTGCAAGCAGCAGGTTTAGTTTAGGAAGCTGTCACATTAACCTTGTCACCACATCTGTGTGTTTGCTTGTTCTGGCTTTGATTCCGGCACATGAATGCTGGTATACATCACACAATCCTGAGGTTATTTATGCAAAAAGGACAAAGGACATTTCAGGACAAAATCTGGTTTTTGAGTCCTCAATAGCCCAATGACTGACATGTCAGTTCTGCAACCATCATTTATTCTTCTACAAAGGTATATAACAGAACTATCTGCCTACCTTTGTCTGTCTTAGAGACTGCGTAACATCTCACAGGTTCCCTTTCTTAGCACAGATACGCAGTCACGTGTTAGCTGGGAGCTGATGTAAAGACCTACCAGAAAGTCGGAGTTGCCAGTGAACTGTCTAAAACTTTGGTGTCACTGCCGGCTACACTTAATTGCTTCCATGAGCTGTGTGTCACTGCCATTGCATTCTTTATTTCCCTATGGCTTACCATGTGTGAACATAGCATCTCTAGCCTAAATGATAAATGGACTGTACTTATGTAGCACCTTTCTAGTCTCCCGACAACTCAAAGTGCTTTTACACTACAACATCAAAATTGACTCCCTATGTCTTGCCCCCACCAGGGTGGCAAGAAACTTAGGGGTTATGATTGATGACCAACCAACCTTCTCCAGTCATCCAGTTGCCTTAGTTGCCCGGTCATGCCGCTATGCACTTTACAACATCAGAAGAATCAGACCTTACCTAACTCAACATGCTACTCAACTCCTGACACAAGCTGTGGTCATCTCCAGACTAGATTACTGTAATGTCCTCCTGACGGGCCTCCCAGCCTGCACATTACTCCGTGTGCTCATTGAGCTCCACTGGCTACTGAAGCCAGAAAGGAACATAATACCAGTTTCTACCAGATCAGGGGCGTCCCTCTCTACCTTTAAAAACCTCCTGAAGACCTCCAGCTCTTCAGAGAGGACCTCCTCTCTAACAATACCAACAACTGGACATGATAAATCTACCCCTTTAAGAACTGTCACAGCACTTACTGCTGCACTAACACTTTCTTATCGCGTTGTACCTTTTGTTACCTTCTCTTGATAAAAGCGTCTTCTAAATGACTAAATGTAAATGTAATAGTCACCCATTGGCACAGATTCATACTCTGATGGCGCAGCCTTTGGGAGCAATTTGGGGTTCAGTATCTTGCCCAAGGACACTTCAACATGCAGACTGGAGGAGACAGGATTCAAACCTTCGATTTTCTGATTAGTGGATGACCTGCTAAAAAGCATACAGCCTTTATCTTAAATGAGACACATAAATGTAAGACCTCCAACGCCCCACCCTTACTTCCAACATCTCCGTCATTGATCTGGAAGTGGGAAAGAAGAGGAAGAGAGAGTATATAAATGAGTGAGCATGAAGATAGTCTTTCTGACTGTACTTCCACTAAGCTTCTTATGAATCTATGTATAGATATGTATATATTTAGATTCATCTAACCTCTATAGATATAGATAAATATAGAACTTGTAACCTCAGTCTTATACTCGTCACTCCGACTATACTCAGACATCCTGTTCATTTATGTTTTCTGTGTTAATGTGCTTCTATTTATATGTTATAAATAGTATTTGGTACTTTTTTGGATCACCTCACAGGAATAAAAAGACTACAGACTATTGATTGGTCACTAGAATCATCACCTGTGTGACGAAGGAGCAACCAGAGTGGTCTCATCATCTGCAGATGTTACCTGTAGTTTCACTACATGTCACTATGACAATCAGCTAAGAATCCTGCCTACACTGAGGGGATACTGTCTGCAGTTAGAAACAAAACTAAGAAAGTACCAAAAGTGAGATGAGTCAGTGGGACATATCAGACGTATCATGCAGTGAATATAAGGCTGATGATGCCACCATATGCTTTGTGCATGTTTACCTCCTGTGAGGTTGATCTCTTATAAGCCTGAGAGTTAATGAATATCTGTGTGAGTGTGTGTGCCAGGGAGCAGCACTGAGAGAGGTGTGAAACACGAGCATGTATGCTGCCATATGGCATAAATTCAGGTATGTCATGCACATCTCTGTGTATCTCTGTGTATTAGCGTACATACACCTGTGTTTCATTATATGAGTGTGTGTGTGTCACAGTGGTCGGGCCATCTGTGTCTCTAGCACTTCAAAGGTGCCTTCGCCTCAGAAGTACCTCGCAGACAAATTAATTATTGAGTCGATTTGAAGACGTTTGCCGTCGAGCATTTTGTTCTGTTGTGGAACAGCCTGCCTTTTAGGAAGTGGAGGATGAGTTGTAGATCAAGGTTGTCGCCTCCTCTGTTTCCTCTACGCCGATACACACACACACACAGACACACAGTATGTCCGTTGCCTCATGTCTTAAACTCTGCTTTAGTTGTTTTATTTGAAAACTCACTTCTGCCTGTTTTAAGTCAGCTCTGCCTCTCATCTGTTCCTCTCATCTTTGCTGTAGAATTTCTTTTTTTTTCCCCTTGTCGAAGGGCACTGAGCGTCTATACAAACGATTCAATGTGAAACTGTTTAAAAAGACAGAAAGAAAAGAAGAAAATAAACACATATCCTCTCTCACTCGTGAGGGGAAAAAAAAAGGATTTGGGGATTTATTAAATGTGAGGGTAGAGTGGAGATTGAGGACATACTGGTTTTAAAAGATGGTCTGATTGCATGATTTCTCTTTGTGAACTTTAGCTCCTTGTGTGGATTCTATCGTGTGTTGCTGTGTTCTAAACATAGACGGATTACTGCATGGGCAAAGTGGGCGTGTGCCCAGGGCCCCAGAGCCAATCGGGGCCCTAGGCCTTTAGAGTGTTTTTTTTTTTTTTTTTTTTAATATATGTTTTTTTTTTTTTAAATAATATGGTTTTGAGAATGTAGTATAATAATAAAATAATAATGAAATCATTTGAATGTTTTAGAAATTATATTAACGAGTAATGTGTGATGATGCAATGACGTATGTACGCCAGCCGGGGTCAAACGTGCGTTTTTTAAAATGGAGAAGCGGCGCTCAGTGGTTCAGTGAAAAGAAAACAAAAGAAAGAAAAAGAAAGATGCTGCTTTGGTGCAGCAAATACCATCCATCTCAACATTTTTCACCAGAAAACCGAGGCAAGATGACCAACAAGATGATGGTACTACGGAGCCAGGACTACACCTCACCGCTCAGAAGAAGAGCAGGATGCTAACGCTGCTAGCTCAAGTTCACCGGAGATGTTTGGTCGTGGTGAAGCGGCACCGCCTCCTATGGACACCGTCCAGAGCAGTACTACGGCGGACAGCAGCCAGAGTGGAGCCAGGTCAGCAGCAGCCTGAGCTATGTACGATCACATCGCCAGTGGAGGATGAGGCGGCTGGGAGTGACAGTCAACATTTCCTAATGTGTACACTGCCGTGAGACTGTATCTGACGCTTCCTGTCACAAACTGCGAGGGAGAACGGTCGTTTTCGCAATTGGCCAGGATAAAAAATGAACTTTGGACAAAAATGACCCAGAGACGCCTCAACAGTCTTTCACTCATGGCCATAGAATCCGAACTGGTCCGGGAGTTGGATTTTGATGACATTATCCAGGACTTTTCATCAAAGAAGGCCAGGAAAAATATGATGCAGGTAAGCTACAGGTGAGTCTGATTCATGTCTGAATGTGTTTAAGGCTGGTATGTAATTGGAGGATGAGTGAAGGGGCGGGAAGTGTGTGAAAGCAGTTTGAGCTGAAGTTGTTGTTGTTGTTGTTGTTGTTGTTGTGTTGTCATGGTTACAGCTGACAGTAACCATCAATGTTCCGGCAATAAACAGATGTTCTGCTATCTAACTCATCGTCATGGTAACCTCATCTCTTCAACACGTCCTGGCGGATGCTACAATATGTATGTGCAGCGAAGACGAGTCTGAGTGTGTGCTGTGAATTAACGAGTGTGTATGGAGAATGAAAACGTGACGTCCACCATTGTGTGTCTGTGAAGTAAAGGCATGCAGAGGTGCCAAAAACTGTAGTTCTTCAAACATCCAGTTGAGGCTGACTACAAAAAAAGCTCTTAGTCTCTATAGCTAATTTCCCCATTTATTACTATTTTTTTTTGTGATCAAATTTTTATTTTATTTTATTTTAAAGAACAACAACCACAACAACAGCAAGCCATACGGACAAACAAGCAGCTAAATTAAAACAAACCAGAATATGAGGGGAAAAAAAACAAAACAAACCCAAATAACCCACCCACCCCCTGGATCCAGAACTCCACATCACACAAGTTAGACCTGCAACCGACAGAGAATAGTTAAAAGTGAATCCCAAGCCTGTATTGCTGACTCTTTTGCTCCATAGACCCTAGCAGTCGACAGCTCCAAGTAAGCAATATCTAGATATGTCAGAACCCATCCCCGAAAAGAGAGCGAGTGCGGAGGTTTCCACCAAGTAGCAACCAGTTTTTTTGCAGCCGTAAGACCAGCCCTAATTTCCCCATTTATGAAAACTCTTAACTTCCCATAGAGGTCTAGACCGTCCTCTTTATAATATTTACTGACACTCAACAATTCCCATAATTCCCTTATATGTACCTCCTTTCAAACGTTCCTCCGTTCAAAAAGTTGTTGATGACTCATCTTCTGAGGGCTGCTACAGTCATCTATGGCCGGGCCTCACTGATTACAGTACAGAAGCACAAAATAATGTCATAATGTAATTAAACATATCTTAACAATATGAATATATATACACAATATGTTCTATAAAAGCGTCTGCTAAATGCAATGTAATGTAATGTAATGTAATTGAAACAAGGTAGTCCAATAAAACTCCAATAAAACGGTGTGCATTAATGTAATGCATCGTCTATGTATCTATGTAGCTTTGCTCTGGACTATCGCCATCAACTGTATGAAAGCCTTCTGTAAGACTGACTGAAAACCCAAAGGCAATGTGCAGATGCTAATTGAGGACACATACCTTTTATTATTATTATAAAATACAGTACAATAAATACATATAAAAACACTCCTGGTTCATACAGGTTACCTAAACACCTGTCTAAACAGGTATGTCCTTTAAAATAAACCATCAGGGTGGAGACAGCATCTGAAAAAGCTTTGATCACCATGGGTCATAGGTCAGGTTTGTGCGGCAGAAAATAAAGTTAGCATATTTGACCTTAGAGTGTGGTTATGAGTATGGATGAAGTAGTTCAGCCACATGCTGTATGCAGAGAAGCTCTTTAAGTAAGTGTGAGCATTTTAAAATGGATCGTACATGCAACAGAGAGCCAGTGAAGAGATCTAATTATGGGGCAATGTGAGACCGTCTATTTGACCTAGTGATGAGTTGTGCTGCAACATTCTGGATGCAGATGATCAAGAGCATACTGTGTGATGAGAAGACTGCATATTAAGTGAGGTTGGAGTGAGCAGCAGAGGAAAGAGGCCCAGTCCTTGATCATGATCAAGATTTTCTGGAACAACCAGAACCTCCATCTTATCAGCATTGAGCTCTAAGAAATGTTCTGCCATTAAATCCTTGACAGCTTTGAGACAGTTTAGTTTAGCATAGAGCCTCACTGAATTAGCAAAAGTAGCCAACAGCTTTTACAGTGACACAGCGGTGTTGTTTATGTTAACTGGTACAGCAAGCCAACATATTTGTTGTAATGTATAAGAATGAGGCCGTTCTGTGTGAGGATGAGGCCGTTGGATGAGGCCGTTTTGTGTGAGGATGACAAAGGTTTTTCTGAGACTGAGTGACTTTAGGCGACTCTGATGCCTTTTCGTTTGAGTCTGACACCTGAGTCTGAGATCTGAAGATGTCCTAAAATGAACACCGTACACTGGGTTTTAATGAGTGAGTGAACTGTAATCTGGACTTTTGTACATCATTAGATGCTCTTTTAAACAGCATATGGGTTATATTTGTGGCTCAATGTTTCCCAAAAACATTAGACAATTGGGGCCAACTGATTATTATTATTATTATTATTATTATTATTATTATTTCTAAGAAACAGGATTATTGACATTCAGTGAATATGCCAAACAGAAAACAAGTACTGTGAAAGTTAAGAATTATGACTATACAGTAAACATTTACCAAAAATATATTTTAAAATATATGTTGGCAGACTAAATGAGGGTGGAGTCATCTGCAAACTTCAGAAGCTTGATAGATTGATGACTGGAGGTACAGCTGTTGAGGTACTTTTCATCCATTTGTCTTTCAAGTCATCAGTGGAACTCATTCCGGTCATTGAGGTCAATGAATCATTTATAGTAAATGTGCATATCTGTAAACCTGGGGTCAGTCATATGAGAGGAAGATAGGTGATTGTTGAGTTCCATTCCAGGGCCATCAAATACCAACATAAATGGGAAACAAACAAAGTGAGCCACACAACACAACAGGTGGTGTTCATGCTGGGAATCAGACTCAACAATTAATTATGTTGGAGCCCCTGACTCAAAGCATCTGTATTTGATGACCTGGGAACAAGAATGCCACCTGTTGTGTTGTATGGCTCACTTTGTTTCCCATTTACATCAGTGTTTGACAACCTGGGAAGGAGAATCTTTCTTTAATATGACTGCCCCTACCTTTAGGGCAGGTATTGGACCAAGAAACACAATTAAAGCATGAAGGAAGGATCCGCACGCTGAGCTCCCTTATGTACAATTTATTTGCACATTCACAAGTGATGTTTTGAGAAGAAGAGCTTAGAACACATGAATGTGCTAATAAATTGCACATCAGGGAGCTCCAGTGTGCGGACCCTTCTTCATGTTTTGACAACTGCCCCAGGGCTGCAGACCTCCAGGGGCCTCAAAAGCTCAAGCTTCAATCCATATCAATAGGTTGTAATTTTAGTAATTGCTAATTTGTGCAGACATTTGCAACATTACAGAATAATAAGGTAGATCCTATAATATTATTATGATCCTTGGTCTTGTAGAAAGGTGTAAACTTCTGAGAGAAAATATTTTAAATGAATATTTCAGCACAAAATATGTTTTGATTCAACAGTATTGAGTAACATTTTATTTTAACTTAACTTAACTCACTTACTTATTGGAAATGGCAATCCCAACATTGAGGAGCATCAGCAGCAACATTTAACTGCCAAAATATCAATCTAAAACATATGTACAACTTACATTGTGTATTCACTGCAATCACTACAACTATAACAGCTTCCTCAGACACCATTTTCAATACCAGTGGTCCCTTCCATTCTGCTATGTAGACGAAATGGCAACCAGTGAGGGCGAGTGTCCAGCGATCAGGTAATTCTCTAAAGTTGGAAACTTTCCATGGGAATTTATGGGAATAAACAGGAATATACCAGGAATAAAAAAAAAAAAAAAGGTTGCTCCTTAACAGAGAACTTAAATATAGTTGGGGAAAATATATTTTAGCATAATCTAGACTAAAATAACCAGATTTCATGCAGGTCCACTTCTTCGTATCTGCTGTTCCTCAGTCACATGCACACAGCACACTGCTTACTGCAGGGCTATTGAGGCCACGCCCCCTACCTGCACAGGTGATTTCTGTACCTGGACCACACTTTAGAGCCCAGAGCACACAGAGACTATTGAAGACACACATATGAGCTTGTGGACTACATAATATTGTTCAATAAAATAATACTTTCAAATAAATCTGTTGAAATGCCATGGTTATTAACAAACAAAACAATTAACTAACAAAATGTTTATGTTTGGATATGGTGCAATTCATTTAAATTACCAAAAATTTCCAGTTAATTCCCATAAATTCCATTGAATTTCTGATTTGAAATATTTCCAAAATTTCCAAGTTTGACTTCCAATGGAAAGTTTCTATAAAGTTTCTGAAAATTTAGCGGAAACTGTCCGCCCCTTTGCAACCTTACTCACAATACACTACAAATAGCAAGTGTAAGTATGGAAGCATGTGAATTGAGACAACGGCTAATAAATTGACCATGTGGTCAGATTATTTTTTCAAGAACAATAATGAACTTGGAATCTCACCTAATACTTATAACACAGATATGGTATAAATATTAAACAGTGTTGCAGGTATCAGCACTCATGTTCATACTCATGGCAGTAGTAGCTGTGAACAGGTGCTCTGCTGTCACTACAGGAGAGCGGAGTGTGGTGACATGAGGCAGGTGTGCTGTGATTCAGGTACTACAGTCCATAAACACAGTGTACGGTAGCAGCACAGATGTTTAATGAGCACTAATGGCCATTTTAATGCCCCTCCATTTCCCTTTCCCTTAGTTATAATGGTTTGGGTGAACCATCACAGACAATACATCCACAGATGTGGAGACACACACACACACACACACACACACACACACACAAGCGAGCTATGACACAAACTCACACACACACACACACACAAGTGCTCACACACAGGGGCTGAAGCCCATTAGAGAGGCTGACAGGCTGAGTTACGGGGGCTTCACTCACTCATCGGATGTGACAGTGCTGCTTGGTTATGAGCGTTTAGGGAGAATTTAGTGGCGTTTTTCCCATTCCATCATACAGTCACCAGCAGGCTGAGCATCAGAATTCAAAGAAGCACTCCTCGAATGTATACATGTGTGTATTACTGTGGACTGTGTTTCTAATGTGTGTGTTGGAGTGGGTGTTGGGCTGGTTGGGAGGATTACCTGTTTTATTTAATGTAAATTGCAGAGATTCATGGAAACAGTTACATTTGTGTACCCATTAGCTGGTGCATGAATGATCAGACTTCTGACTTTTGGACCTCTAACCCTTAGAATGAAAAGCAGTGATGGTGTGAAAATGATGGAAAAGTATAAATGAGACACTGTGCATTTACCATTTGATGACTAAAGGAGCAGTATGTAGGATTTAGTGGCAGTCAATGGTTAAATTGTTGACTGCAACCTCCTCCACTCATTCCAAGTGTCTGTGGAAGAGGATGTAACGTCTGTAAATACAAAAGGTTCATTCCTAGAAATACCATTCAAATAACTCAAATGATCAAATGACATATATTATATGTTTTTGCTATATTGTGCAAATAAAGCCTCCCAAATCTGACAGCTTTAAGGTGAATGTATTTATTTATGTATTTACTTTTTCTCTGATTAACAGGAAATCAAAGTGATTGAGTAAAACATTTTGTCACATTTATTCTGCCTATAAGCTGATTAAAGATACTGTGTACATCAGTGCTTTCTGGCCTCTTTGACTCGAGATCCCTTAAAATAAATGTATTAGGATTACTAGTATATCAGCTGTGAACGAGCACAGAGGCCCAAATTAAATATGATTTAAATGAGGGTGTTTATGAAAGGCCTTACAGCACATAGAGCAACCAGACAGGGAGCTGTCTGTTAGAAATATCTGTCCTTTCTTTCTTATCTCAAATCATCCTGTGGCTCTTTACATTTATCACTCACATCCATGCTGCATGTGATGAAAGATGACATTTCTGTAAAATGTAAAATGGACTGATAGAATTGTAAATGGTAAGAAATGGTGCATGAAGCATACATATGGTGGGAGTGCTAAAGAGACTAAATCATGTGTATAGTCTGTGACAGATGATAAAACACATGATTTAAACATCTTCTAATTGTGCCCATTCCATCATCTTTCTCACTGTAGTAATGTTTGAAACAAAACGACCCTTGAGTCTCTTAAATTACAGCTTTCTTGTTTCCATAATTATAGTGCAATTAGATTGAAATAACACATTGGCTCTTTTAATTTTTAATTTTTGTTTAGTTTTTTTGTTTTTGTTTTGTCAAAGCTGCTGCCCTGAGAAAAAAAGAGCATACTATCTTTATTAGTGATGATTTATGCTCCACAGGGTGCAACCAACTGGGACAATTTCTCATCCAATTCCAGTCAAGGTCAGATGAAAGATGGAAGTTGTCTGATTCTGTATTGATCTTCATTGGAAAACTGTCTTTTTTCTTCTTACTGCACACTGGCTGTGTATGCAGGTCACAGGTCAGAGGCAGCGTTAGTAACACAGCAAAGGTACAGAGGATCGTTTCACCCAGAAAGAGAATGTAACTGAGAGCTGATTGTACTGTAAGGACTGTTGCTGTTATTATTCTTGAGACGTACATGTCACATTTTTAATTTCAGGTCCCTTTCCCTGTCAAAAATAGAACAAGTATTCAACGAGCAGCTGAGTGGATTCTGGGATGCCTCTGAACCGGACAGCAGCAGAGCCAATAGGGTTTAAAACATTGACTAGAACGGCCACTACGGCACACACGCCATGTGCCCCCGCCCAGTGGAATTTGGGAGTTAGAGGTTGAATACTATGGATAATACATGGATGTGGAAACACAGAGAGAGGAAACCGCTGAAATAAAACATGGACAGCTGAAACAAAACAAACAAAACTAAAAGGGTCTAAACCTTAGTTGGACTGTGATTGGTCAATGTGCTATCGTTTCACACATAGTTTGTGTTAGTGTCTATAATGTGTTAAAAGCTCATCTCTAAAAGTTGTGAACATGGTTAAGGTCCGCTTGATTCAGAAAATGAATGCATTAATTGTGTATTGAAGCCTTGACATTATGTGTACAGTACGGTCTGTCCATCACCTTTTATTCTGACTCGTTATTTTTCTCCATCAAGATTGGATACAGTAGGTTAATGAATCATCTTCTGCTATACCTCCAAATATAATGCTTCTCAAGGACAACATGAACATTTTTTTTCTCTGCTCTTTAAACAAACTCACTTTGGTATTTCTATAGCCACCGCCACTGCAAACAACCTCAAACAGTCTTGGGAGCATATACAAAAAGAAATGACAAAATTCCTGTGTTTTGCAGCTTAACTAACTCCTCTTAATGTCTGCATTAATTTTTCACTTCGATTCATTTGTGTACGTGTTTGTCATAGTGGCCTCTGTCGTTGCTTCTCAAATCAAAATGGATAAAAATAATAATTCGAAGACAGAAGGGTGTGTGTTTGGCTCCAGATTAAAAATGTCACAAGAAAATTAAATGAAGAAAAAATCTTTAAAAGCCTCAATTTTCTAAGGATAATAGATTGAGAATAAATTGCAAATTAAATGTTCTTGTAGACCCGGATGCAGGACCAGAGTTCACCATCAAAAACTAAAGCATCCTTTATTACTCTGTCTGTGTCTTTAATTCCCCCGAGGGTTGCTGTAAGGAAAGCTTGTTGTTTTTCAGGAAGCTGCTGGTAAATGCGTGCGCTCACACACACACACACACACACACACACACACACACACACACACACACACACACACACACACATTTACTGAAAAGGTTAGCTGTAACACGTTCCTTGGCATTTTAAAACCCCATCAAGCAAACACAGCCATGTGTGACCAACATAGCTGCTCAGGCGCTGCCCTACACACTGCCGCCGAGTACCAACAGCTGAAGGCTTCCTGAAGTGTCATGGCTAAAACTCATGCCAACAGGGGAAAAAAAGAGAGGGAAAGAGAGCCAAAAAAGTGAAAGCAAAGTATTTGAAAGTATTTCATCGTCTGATGAAAGCTGGACTTGGCGACTTCACTTGCCGGCGGCTCCAAATGACACCAAGAGATAACTATTTAAAAAATAAACTGAGCTTCAATAGCCTCAAATCTGGTTGACATCAGTGAACTGCAGATGGCATGTGTACCAATCCAGACAGTCTGCCTTCTTATTAACAGAAGCCAAGGAGAGGAGAGAGGCAAACGATCAGACACTGGTGAAGTCACCTTCTTGTCAACAGAACACTAACTCACTGCTGATTTGGACCACTTTGAATCCAGACTTGAAGGAGTGTTCCTTTTTTAATGCAACTTTGATTGTGTGTTTGTAGTCTTGGCCATCATTTCTATGAGTTCTGATCACACTGTACCACAACAATCACAAGTACATCAGAAACTGACAGTGAAAGCAACAGAGGTATGGACTTGAGTCATGTGACTTGGATGCAAGTCAGACGAGGAAAGCCAAGCTCCAACCATAGCTACTGTGGCGGCTAATGACTATGTTATAATGAACAGTTGCAGACCCAGAGGTGCAGGGCAGGGGTGGTGAAAAAAAATCCAAGAAGTGGGCTTGACGTGGTGGATAAAGCAAGCAGAAGTCCTGAGAAAGAGGAAGAGTGGGGTTAATAAATCAGTGATCACAAAGCAGACCCATTATGTCAGTTACCACTTGGGAACTGAACAGTCTTTCAGAGTCCCGGTGGGTGAGCCGGTCTTTTATACTGGTCAGGTGATGAGAGGATTGGTAGCAGGGAAGGGGAAACAACAGGAAACACACTGGAAGAAATAAGAAGTGCCTCAATCTCAACAGACTATTCCTCTAGCCATATAGCTATGGTCACAACTGTAGCTGTGATTGTTAGGCTGGCTACCAGATGATGGTGCTCGATGGAAGATAGGTAACTGACTGGATAATTAAAGGTAGTGCAATTCAACTGATTGAATATATGAGTTCTACCCAGCCAATAAAACAGTGCCAATTCTATATTTGTGTCTTGAATAGTAAGAACAGCTTCTATAAAACACACGCTCCTTATTTCAAGGGCACACCTTACAACATTGAAAATGAGTGTTCTGAGCAACATTATATTGTCCAATGCGTTAACAGCACACAACTTGCACTTTTAAATTATCTTAATGTTACCACCCAGTTTTAGCAACAAAAGCTGGGGGAAAGTCTTCTGTGTCTATTGAGTGAAGTGTTTAGAAACTGGCGTGTGAGTTTAGAGGATCACCAATGTCAATAGGATACATTGTCTGGGGAACATGCATGTTTTTCAACCCATCCAGCTGTTGATATTTTCCACAATTTTCCACCAAAGTGATGGACCAACTGACATCATGATTCAGCCTCTGGCCTCTAAAAAAAAGATTAATTAAATGGAAGGTTACTCTTAACAACTCCATTGGTTAGCCAGTGTTTATATATATGCATTAATTCATTTACATGCTCAGTGGCCAATGCGTGAATTATAATCCATGCAGACCAACACTCAGCAATCCCTGCCCATCTCAAGGATACTTTTGAAGTCTTTGGTTTATTAAATCGAGGCTGTTCTTTTAATAAAAAAAATCCTGCATCAAAGTAAATCTGTATTAATCAAACCCTTCACATCTGTTTTAATACAAGTTACAATTTAAGGGCAAATGTGTCAGTTCAATTTTACTTTAAGCTGTTTTTATCAGTCAGGGTTTCTTTTAAAAGTTTCCCTTCTCATATTATTCTCTCCTGTTATTTAGTGATATGTGGTCTGTCAGCTTAAAAGGTCGCTTCATCAAAAAGTAACATTGTTAAGAGAAGAAGTGTTCACAGTGTGGATTATCCCAAATAACAAGGATATTGTTTCCGGTAGAAGATGCTACATTTTCTAAGCATCATTTTTCATTGCTGTGTTCTCTGAAAACAAAAATCCATTCACCTCTGTAGTATTTGGATAGAAGCACAATTTTCAGAAACAGGTATGTCAAAACAACTGCATTAAAATGAATGCATGAATAGATACCATTACAGGGAGGGAGATTTTCTCTTTTACCCTTTGCAATTTAAAAGAATCCAAACCTTTTTGACACAAAATGTACAAATGACGGATGAATGTACAGACACAAACACAAATGGACGGAGACCAAACCACCAGACAACAGTGCATACTACCCAAAAGGGGGAGAGGCAGCAGACATTGATAAATGTTGTCTCTGACCAGACTATTGTTCAAGGATAAACTCACTGGTACCTGCAGCCTTGAATCTCTGCAACTTCCTTCAGCCGAAGCTATTTAACACTCAAGGCTAAGTCACTACCAGCAGAACCACATCTTAAATTTCATTATTTTCCTTAAAGCAGTTTATAGTCTGAACACATTGAACCGTAACAGTTATCTGGACTTTTAATTGAATTCTAAACATAATAGATATCAAAAACTAAAGCTGTTGCATTTACACTTGAACGTAACCCAGGGATAATGCAGCTTATTCTGAGAAGTGGGCTATATCAGTGTAATGCACTTAAAAATAAGTAATGGAAAAAAAATAAAAATAGCCGAATCCTCCCAAAGAACATCAGTGTTGCCTTGGAGTGATGTTAAAACGAAGCAGGGAAACACACCGCACAGTGACACAACACACACTGATCTTTATAATGAAGTGCATTGTGGTCAAGAAACAAGAGCAGATAACCAGGACGGAAATGTATCAGGCTTATGGTTAGGAGGCTAACTAGCTGTTTCATATCCATGTCCAGATGCAATGTCACACATCACACACCAGCAGAATAATGGAAAACCCTGAAAGAAATGTGCTTAATATTTTCTCTTAGCCCCCTTTTCGATGTCTTCAGAATTGAGGGAATTCATTAAGCAGGCCAGTGTGAAACCCAAATGCAATATCGACTCCTGTCCGCAATTTGTCAAATCTGTAAAATATATGGCAGCGTGGAAATATCCAGTGCCAGCATTTACGGGGCTTTCATAAAACATATTCTTTGGTAATAGTGCTCTGCAGACAGCCTTATGTATTATTGAACAGTTCTCATTTTCATTCAAAGAACCTGTAAGTCCTTCACGCGCTCACACACACCCACACACCCACACACAAACATAAACACACATGCACAGACGTACAAAGGCCTCTACAACATTTTGCAAAAGAATTAGTCACCCTGTCCTTTGCAGCCAATTTTCCGCAGCTAGCTGTGGCATTTATCAAAGCGGAGCAGGTGAATGTGCTTTCGCAGAGCAGTTTTATTGAGCCTTATTTAGTCGGCATTCTTACTGAGCTAACACCCATAAACACCCAGGGAAACGTGCACACACATGTGCACACATGCTAATACATGAGCTGAGGTTATTCAGAGGTCATAGCTAGTCAAAACAACCATGACTGATGTGAGTGTGGTTGATTATATTTTTACGTCCTCGTGGTTCAAAGACAGGTGATCATGTTTCCTTTGTCTCACTCGCACTTGTTTTTATTCAACTGAGACTGTGGATCTGGACCCAGGGAGGCGTTTATACTGACAAGAGGGATGTGTTCTCCTACTTTTATACTCAGGTCTTAACCAGTGTCCTGCTGCTGCTGTCATAGTGCTAAAAAGAAAAAAACAAAACAAGTTCAACTGTTTTTAACCGTAGACTCGTGAAAGGGGCCGCAGAACTGTGAACATTGAAGGCCTGTCAAGGAGCGTTTCATTAAAGGATAAGTCTGGTGATATTCTATGATTTTCTTACTGTCAACTAATCCCCTGAGACTAAAACCGAAAACAAATAAATCCCACTAACAAGTATTGTGTGTGTATCAAAGCCTGATATGTCTTCTTCCTCTGTGCCAAAGAGCTCCACTGTGGTCCAGAAACTATTAAAAACACATCGGTGAGGCACACTGTTGTGCCTTCATTACCATGAACACACACACTGTACTTTATTTTGACTCAATCCCATATACACAACTCTGCTGCCACAAATACTCACTGGAGCACTAAATGTGGATTAATCCGCTGCTGGAAATAGTCCCAACAAATACACTATTTCCTCTCCTCCTTTGTGAGTTATTTTTGATAAAAAAACTACAGCAACCAACTGTTTCAGGAACTTACAGACCCCTTTTAAGAGAATGAAACTAAACAATTGTGAGGGCTGTTTTTTTAGAGTTACTTCCTCTGTGAGGAAACTCCTAATACAAGATTGTTAGAATTGTAGACTTGATATATGATATAATCATGGAAACTGACTAAATTGATACGCCTCTGTTATATTTGCCTCCAGAAAGAGAAATATCAGCTACAAAGACCAAAAGCTTACAGCCAAAATTTACCATCTGAAGAGTTTTAATCCTGTCTGACATTAATACATCATCATGAGCTCCTGCCTGACTTCCTTTGTCAACCTTCCAAGAGTAAATAAAGGTTGAGACATTTTCCTCTTCAGATCTATCAACCTCTGCTTGACATGCCAAAGTGCTGTTGATTAAATTACACTCAGATATTAAATAATCTATTAATGTGCAGGTCTAATTATTTGGGATGCGCTATTGACCTAGTTGGTAATTGAATTCAAAAAGCAACACGTTGTTGTGTTTATTAATTCATGAAGAACAGCCTGCCACTAATGATTTGGTGCCTTGGAAATTAATTCCTCGTTTCTCACTCCATCTCTCTCTTGGCCTCTGACAAAGCCTCTTTTTTCATGTAGTAAATGTACAATGCAGATTGGATCAAATATCTGTGGATTGTGAAGTGGTTGACAGGAAATGAATGTTTCATGTTTCATTCATTTTTGTTCCTCATCTCCTTCCAGCAGATATTACACTGTTCTTTTGTTCTTCCAACGCTCCAGCTAAACTGCTGGGAAAAGGAGCTCTGCAAATTTCACAGCCTGCCTGTTAGATTTTACTATTTGTCGTGTATGAGTGTAAAGCTGACCTCGAAGTGCCAGAAGAAAGGTCACGGGGTCATCAAAGGGAAAGGAGAGGCGGCCCGTGAACTGGATATTGCAGGCCCCCAAAAAATGGATGGATTTGTGAGTTTGAACTCTGTTAAGGCCAGCACTCAGTAGAGTTGAAGGTGAGAAAAACAAACGCACACAGGTGCTCCAAATCTGAGTAAGGCTGCAAAACACAGACCTCCTTATAAGACCTCCTCTCCACCACTCTTTCTCTGTTTTACCTATTTGTCACCTCAAACCTTCAGATTTCATTCAGTGTCCAACTGCTTTTTATCTCACAACCACAAATAATACATGCAAAAACAACATGAAAAAATGGTTCCACGTTATATCTTTTACCTCAACTTGTGAGATGGTGTGTGGAAAACCATGTCTCCCAGTGTCACAGGCAGTAAGTCACCTTCTCTTGGGGATGCAAAGTCACAGGGTTTGAATCCGAGGTGTCTAAGTCTCGCCAGCAATGTGGCAATTCATGCATGCATGTGCATGTAGGTTTTCAAGTGCTGTTTGTCAATTAAAGCAACATTGTATAGAAATTGTTTTTTTTTGCAATTCAGTATGCTCGGTGCAATATCATGGTGGTAAATATGTACAGTTGTACACATTCATATTACTTACTAGTCCAACAGGAAGAAGCACAGCTCAGCATCTGTCTTTCAGCCTTTTATTTCACCAAGTTCTCTTAGATTGACTGCCTGCTCCGGTTCTGGCATGACACTGTCTCCGCTCCCTGTCAGCATTCCCCTACACCTTGGACCTGAAAACCTCCTCTTCCTGGTGGTCCATGAACACCTGTGGTACAAACACTAACGTCCCTCCACTGCTCTGAGCTCAAAGTCTGGGAACCCCAGCTAACAAACTGAACTAACATTAGCTAACAGCAACAGTTGGCTGCAGTTTACTTCACTGTTCATCAGGAAACATTTATAATTAAACAATTGTACGGAAAATGATGAAGGAAAGACTGCAATAAAGTATTAAATAGATACACTTATTCATATGAAGTAAAAATATCAAATCCAATCCAAAGCCAAATCCAAGTGAAGCAAAAATAATATTAAATCACAGTAGAACAGAATAAAGTTTGCTGTCTGAATCTCAGTTTCTTTTGGAAGGGCTCCTGACTTTGACAGGAAAATGAAATCCTCATTTTTAAGCTAAAGCTCTGATTGATGAATTGTTTCTCCATCCAGAAAAACAGCTGTCAAACGGCACAAAACCAAACATATTCAATAAATAAAAATAGATGTGACCAAGGCTAATTCTATCTGAAATGTGAGGGCATGAACAAGGATGTCCATGTTTTATTTTATAAAGGACAGGTGACTGCTTACAAGTCAAACTGATCTATGTAGTTCCAGGTAACATGGAACTTTATGAACTGCCACACCTTCACATTTGACTGTAACTGAGGGCCTCAGAAGAGCTGCAGGTGCTGATGAACCTCCTGGGGTCTGACACAACAGAACCATTTCTCTGTAATGATTGGCATGCCTCAAGTTCTTAACACAGCTGTAAATACATTTAGAGATTCCATAAGTGGCACCAGGTGCCTGTCGCTCCCCTGCTGCCAGAAGAGCCGCCATTGAAAACCCAACACTGTGAAGCAAATCAAACGCCTGTGAAATGTGAAGGTCTAATTTGTCCTGTTTACTGTGATGGGTCTGAGATGAAAGTTTCACTATAGGTCAGGGCTCACAAGTGTGCACACACACACACACACACACACACACAAACACACACACACATCAGCAACAGCAGAGTTCGTCAACACCATCTGTGGTGTCTGCTTATTTCTCTCTAAGATAGAGTACTCATCAATAGAAACCAAGCTGCTCAATAAAAGCTGCACTGCAGGTAGAACTTAAGCATGTGTGTGTGTGTGTGTGTGTGTGTGTGTGTGTGTACATAGAATAATCACCTCCAACATTAAACTGAGGCTGTTTTCAATTCAAAACACTGTGGTGAAAGGTATTTCTGCCTTGGTATCACATTACCATGCTGGATAAGTACTCACACACCCATCCCTACAGTGAATTGTCACATTACTGTACACTGATCAAGTGTGGATCTGTTTCTGGTCATTTTGAAAACAAAAAATATCTAGAAAGTTTTTTTTTTCTCTTAACTACGACAGAGTATTAGGACCACATTTAAATTAAAAATATTTTTTGGAATTAATTACGAGATTAAAGTCGTTATTAAATATGGCCCTAATACTCCGTCGTAACTATGTGATGCCGATGTGCCAAAAGATGAAGTATCTCCTTGTTTGTTAAACCTATGCTATAGTGGCCCTTTGTCACTATCCGCGCATGCTGGTGGTTTAAAGGGCCTGTACACGTCCCGGTGTAGGTGTAGGTGCATGCAGGTGTAAATGCATAACACAGCCAATGTCCAAGCATTACTGATTATATGTTGCAGGTTTATTAGGCTACACACAGCCGACTCAAAAGTACTCACTTTCACAAAAACACACAATTGTGACCTGCGGCGCTACATGCCATGGCATGGGCAAAAACCGTATGGATTCCCCAGCGTGCACCCCTGCGCTGATTAACCCACCTACCTATATAGATTCAAACAATGGCCTAAATAGATACTGCCACCTACTGGCACAGATGTGTACAACACTCATGAACACAGAAAATGACCAATCTTGCTCCTACATATGCTAAAGTACAATTCCATGGAATGCTCCACAGCCCTCATTTTAACAACTGTCCTCTAAAACAACAGGATAGATTATTTACGACTTCTCGTAATTAATTCTCGCCATATTTAATAACGAGTTTAATCTCGTAATTAATTCTCACCATATTTAATAACGACTTTATTCTCATAATTAATTCTCACCATATTTAATAACGACGTTAATCTCGTAATTAATTCCATTTTTTTTTTCTTATTTAAATGTGGCCCTAATACTCCGTCGTACTTAACATAATATAGCTGCAAATGTGCTTTTTTGTTTATTTATGTATTTATTTTTTAGAAATTGCAAAGTGGGGACTTTAGCATTAGCAGTTTCTACCTATTTAATAGAGGGCCTCCATAGACTGCAGTCTGTATCCATTCTTTCACTTTTTCACTGTTTAGTGCAAATAGTTTCTTTGTTCCATTTAAAAATTGACAATTTAAATACATCTTATTTTAATGTGTTCAGTATTTAATAATTGCACATTCAACACACACACTTTCAGTCTTTTTTGTTCATGATTGAGGCCTTGGCAGTTGATACAGGAGACACAGCAATCTAAAAGAGGAGGGAAGCAGTAGCAGCCAGAGAAATCACGGCACTGTAACATTTTCATGTGTCCCATTATGCTATGAATTATGGGTAGGATAATCCATGGGGGGCATGCAAGGAAAAATCTAACTCATCCCAATGATCCCAGTGGTGGTGGTAGTTTCATTCAGACCAAAATTTGCTACATCAGCTTCACAGAGGAGAAGAGCAGATGAAGACAGCCACCTCTGTGATGTGTCCCTGTGCCAAGTGTGCAGGGTCAGAGCCAAGCTGCACGGCACCCATCACTGAGCCTTTGAAATCAATGCAAGATGCTTTACTGTCGCAATGCTCTGGCATCCACTTTATATTTGCCTTGCACTCATGGAGCGTTTGTGTTTTGAATCATTAAGTTATGAAATGTGCAATCAATATACAATAATACCTTTAGTATTGTGCAAGTTTTGTCAGCTGAAGTTTAATATGATGTACAGCTATAATTACAATGTATGACCAAAAGTATGAGAGCAAAGTATGTTTGTTGTTTTTTTTTTTGTTAGGACCCTTAGTTGTAATTCAGTCAGCCAACTCACTTGAAATATATTATTATTAGAATGTAGATTATGTACAGTGCTGATATTTGGTGTCTGTTGAGCTCCCCACAAGGAAGTAGCTCAGCAGAGCAGGGAGTGACGATAATAACAGGTATATGCTGGGGGGTGGAGGTATGGATTTTAATCCTTAATAGGAGAATCAGCAAATGTCAGCGTAACTTTGAGGTCAGAGCTATGGCAGCAGTACGGTGTTCATTTTAGGACATCTTCAGATCTCAGACCAGATCAGAGTCGCCTAAAAGTCACTCAGTCTCAGAAAAACTTTTGTCATCTTTAGACAAAATCGCCTCATCCTCACACAAAACGGCATCATCCGAAACAACCTCATCCTCACACAAAACGGCATCATCCAAAACAGCCTCATCCTCACACAAAACGGCATCATCCAAAACGGCCTCATCCTCACATGAAACGGCCTCATCCAAAACAGCCTCATCCTTACATGAAACGGCCTCATCCTCACATGAAACAGCCTCATCCAAAACGGCCTCATCCTCACATGAAACGGCCTCATCCAAAACAGCCTCATCCTCACATGAAACGGCCTCATCCTCACATGAAACGGCCTCATCCAAAACGGCCTCATCCTCACATGAAACGGCCTCATCCTCACATGAAACGGCCTCATCCAAAACAGCCTCATCCTCACATGAAACGGCATCATCCAAAACAGCCTCATCCTCACATGAAACAGCCTCATCCAAAACGACCTCATCCTCACATGAAACGGCCTCATCCTCACATGAAACAGCCTCATCCTCACATGAAACGGCCTCATCCAAAACAGCCTCATCCTCACATGAAACAGCCTCATCCTCACATGAAATGGCCTCATCCTCACATGAAACGGCCTCATCCTCACATGAAACGGCCTCATCCAAAATGGCCTCATCCTCACATGAAACGGCCTCATCCTCACATGAAATGGCCTCATCCTCACATGAAACGGCCTCATCCTCACATGAAACAGACTCATCCTTACATGAAACGGCCTCATCCAAAACAGCCTCATCCTCACATGAAACAGCCTCATCCTCACATGAAACGGCCTCATCCAAAACAGCCTCATCCTCACATGAAACGGCCTCATCCAAAACAGCCTCATCCTCCACATGAAACGGCCTCATCCAAAACGGCCTCATCCAAAACAGCCTCATCCTCACATGAAACGGCGACATCCAAAACGACCTCATCCTCACATGAACCAAGAAACGATTGCGAAACCGAAACCACACATCTCGTCAGTCAACTTATCACACAAAATCATAGCTGGTTCCTAGTCTTCTAGCAAATTCACATGGATTGCTGAGAATAGCTACAATATTGTTGCTGTTTAGGCTAAATAAACAGACCAAAATAAATACTAAATAATTTATTTAATAATTTAGAATGAAAAATCATTTGTCTTTTTGTATGAACCCTTTATGGGCGTTCCGATTAAAAAAACAAAACAAAAAAACAAGTTCTCATAGACCTATAGCCAGTGTTGGCCAGAGGAGGGAGCTGTTGAATAGCTTAATGAATTAGCAAAAGTAGCCAACAGCCAAATCAAACCAAAGGGTTCATACGAAAAAACAAGATTTTTCATTCTAAATTATTAAATAAATTATTTAGTATTTATTTTGGTCTGTTTATTTAGCCTAAACAGCAACAATATTGTAGCTGTTCTCAGCAATCCATGTGAATTTGCTAGAAGACTAGGAACCAGCTATGATTTTGTGTGATAAGTTGACTGACGAGATGTGTGGTTTTGCCAAGAGACAAGAGAGAGACACCTCCTTAAGTCAGCTCAAGCTGACGAGACAATAAGTCTCACCTGAGGTCTCCTCTGTGCTGAGAGAGAGAGAGGGAGAGAGAGAGAGGGGTGGGGAGAAACAACAACACACGCCCACACACACACACACACACACACACACACACACAGTCCTACCTCCTGGCCACATGTAACAATGTGACTTAGTGCCGCAAAGTGTTACGTGATCGTGCCCGGAGCCCAAACTTAGATACAAAACATACAGGGAATGGCAGATACACCTTTTAACTGATTACAAGTCGGTGTAGCATTAAAATGGTTTAACATCCATTAAATCACAATGCTGCTTTAAAAAGGTGTCTCACAGACACCAAAGGTGATGACAGCAACATGACGGAGTTTGACTTCCTGGGAGCAGAAGAGATGCTACAATAAAAAAAAGGTGTGTTTGATATATGTTGCAGAATATTGTGTTGGAGCAGCCTGAATTAGCTCACAGATTTCACCTTATTTTGTTGAAATCTTGATGCTTTAGCATACAACGATATTTTATCTTTTATCAGTTTTCTTCTAACTTTGTATTAACAGTTTGTGTCAACAACATGCAGCTCCTTTCAGATGAACTAAAGTACTGACTGTGAGCCAGAGCTTATCCCATCACATCAGTGGCTGTCCAAGGCCATGCAAAGAGTAGAATTAGATGTGTGAAAAAACACCAGCCCCTTTTGATTTTTATTTTATCTTTTATAACAGTTGTTCAGTCATGTCTCATAGTATTAATAAACCAAGGTGCTTCCTGGATCATATGTCATCTTCTCAACTGTACCTAACTACTGTTCGAATGTTTGGGGCCACAGAACCTTGATTCAGTGTTGTCAGAAGAGCACTACTTGATATATTTGAATGGTCTATTATGCTTTCACATTGTCTTCTTTACAAATAGATGTTTTGTACGTGGAGAACGACACGCTGTACAATAGTTCAACCAGACTGACAACTGGAAGAATATAAGAATAGAAAAAAAAAATCACCAGTCATTGCTAAAAGAATTCCAATTTGTTTTTGTGAAATAGGAACCTGTCACTGTTCTTGATGCAGAGCTTCAGATTTAACACATTCCCACTATATTTAGATGATAAGTGAACCACAATAATGCTGGGCTTAGAGTCATTTGCATGTGTCTATAAAACACATTTAAAATGTAAAAGTATAGTAGAAACAATGGTTATAACAGTAATATCACATGTCATGCAACACTGTGGGAAAATCAACTAAATTGAATCATTCATCTTGTTTTGGGGCCAAAACTATTTTAAATGTAAATGAAAGAAGAGAAAACTATTTTAAATGTAAATGAAAGAAGAGAAAACTATTTTAAATGTAAATGAAAGAAGAGAAGCATCAGCATCAGTATAAATCAGTGTAATGGCTAAACTTTTGAGCAGTAGTATTTGGTATTTTTCAAGCTGAACCATATTTTCCCATGTTTCCCATGCACAACTGCCCATAGGGCACCATGTTATAGCCAGTTTTACAGCTACAGGCAGCAGCACTCTCACTCAGTACTGGTCCAAATTCAAAACTTGTTGCCCCCATTAATCACGTTATTCCCTTGCCATTTTTAACACAGTGCCATTTTTGGCCTGAACACCCAGTAATAGTGTCGTGGCTGAATGGCAACAAATCCATGCAACCAGGTATAAAATCCTGTGGAAAGCCTTTCTAAAAGAGATGAAGTCTGTAATAGCAGCATATTACTTTTGGCCATGTAGTGTATGTTGTGAGGGATGATGTGGGAATATGAGGACAGCCATCCAGTTATTTTATAATTGAAATGAGAACTCCACCGGGGTGGCCCTTATGTCACCAATTATGTTTTATTTTTTTAAGCTTATACTCCTACAGTGACATACACAAAGTATGGAGCTGCTAAGCATAATACCACACAGTAAAATCAGCATACCCAAATTAACACTGTAAGAGTTGATCTTAACACTTTTAAAGTGTCTATATGGGTCTACACCTCAGAGTGTTAATTTAACACTTTTTAGAGTGTTGGTACCTTTACACTAAGTTAGTGTAAATTTGACTCTTTTTGGAGTTAAAATTTAACACTGCCTAACACCAACCAGTGTTTTTTTAACACTTCTATGTAGTGTTAGCATTTAACTCTCTCAGAGGACTATTTCTTAACTACAGAAGTGTTACCCCCATAACACTTAAAAGGTGTCAATATAACAATTTATATATACAGTTGTCCCTCAGTATAACGCGGTTCACTTTTCGCGGACTTGCTGTTTCGCAGATTTTTTTTTGTGTAATTTTGCATGCTTTTTTTTACAGCGTACTGTACAGTATGAACGCGCATTGTGTTCGGCACCGTCAGAGGAACTGTGAAATACGCGTGAGTTACTGGTAATAATTTCTTATGTGTCAAACCTCGTAGATTGATCATTAAAATTAAATTTGTTAAAAATGTTTGGGCTTGAAAACAGGTTTTGATCTTTGGTTGTACTTATTATTGTTAAATCTGCGAAAGTTTGAACTTTGAGAGAGTTTAAATAAGAGAGAAATGTGAGAAAATGTTAATGCCTGTCTGAGAAAAGTGTATAAAAGTGTGTGGTTAGGGGTTTTACGGCCTTAAAACATGTATAATAATTGTAAAACTTACTTTGCGGATTTCGTTTATTGCGGGTTATTTTTAGAATGTATCCCCCGCGATAAACGAGGGACCACTGTATGTATATGTATATATATATATTGTATGTATATAT
>NC_040011.1:31863551-31869827 GCF_000972845.2 Larimichthys crocea | reverse complement strand
TAAATAAACGGTTACAGAGGGTTAAAAGCTGATTAAAACCATTGTCATACCTTTCAAACCCTGAATAGGCCGTATACAGACTAAATTGTCATTTTACCACTATTCATTCTGAACTTGTATTCTGTGATATATTTTGTGTCCATTGTTTTGGCCTTGGAGAATATGTCCCCATTTTGAGGGGGATTAGAGTCAATCTTAAGAGTTACAGAGGAGATATTGGATAATCTGACACAGCTCCATTCTGTTAAACTGCTCCACAATGTGCTGGATGCTGTACCTGTTGTCATATATGTTTGTACTACAAGAGCAAGTGTAAACAGAGTCAAATTCCTTGTGTGTGCACACATACCTGGCGAATTAAAGTGATTCTGATGGTGCTGTTGATGAACACATCTGGACAGACGTTTGCAGTGTACTCTTCATGAGGACTCAGCCACACTAAGCCCAGTCAAGTATGTCAAGTCAAGTATGCTGCATGTGTTACACCACTGAATTAGGTACCTGTTGTTGGTACATTTTGTTTTCTTGCAGCATTCAGGTCACCACAATCTGGCTGTATAAAGTTTCAATGGTGTGGAGGCCATCAGTTTGTATCACACTCAATGACTGGATGATGACTCGACAACAACAACAAATAGTATGTCTTGTATAGTGTAAGGTCATAGTCAGCAAACAGTTCTCTGGAAAACAGCAGTTAGTGCTATTAATATAAAGAAAGACCACAGGGTTTGCTGGTTGGCATTAATTCGGGTGGACGTTTAAACATTCACATGCACAGCAAATTGAGAAGAGTTGAATTCTTGGTTATTAACATAGACAGACTCAGTAAAGTTAATTATACTCTGGATAGAGGTAATCCGATTATAATTAACTCTCAGTCAATAAATAGTTGTTGTCAAAACCAGTGTAAAAAGGAAGTGTCACTAAATCAAACCGCTAAGTGTAAATGTTTAAATAGTAACTCTGAACTCTTACTCTAAACTCTGATCCTGTATTCACACCTCAAGTGTTACGTCATCCCTCCCCTTCCCCTCTACACCGTACGAACACCGCTCGCTGAAGACAGAGCTACATCTCAGCTTCTAACGGTTACACTGTTGGTAAATACATGAAGTAGTATCGGATAATATTGTATTTTATATTAATATTAGTCTCAGGCACCTGGTCATTTTGCAGTGTTGAACCACGGTAACTTTACTCGTCAGGCTGTTACTAACCACCCGAACACCTGTTAATGAGCTAGAGGTTAGCATGCATGCCTGGTGTCACTGTAACATAAAAAGTGAGTAACGGCAGTAAGCGGTAAGTTTGGCTTGACGTTTTGTCTGAGTGAGAGTCTGCACTTTGTGACCGAATAGAAAACCTGATCCATGATGCTAATGCTTTGGAGTTGCTAGCTAGTGTGCTAAAGTGGTGCTAACGTGGACCTAAGTGGACCATGTATCTGGAAGGTTTCTTGCGAGGTGGTCTTCAGATTCAAGCACAGAGTCATCACAGAATGCCAGAGTCTTCCCTCAAGTCCTAATGTTGACAAGCTGCTGGCTGCTTCTTGAGGTTGAGAATGACTACGGTAAATATGAAGTTTTTCTGTATCCAACATACAATCTGTTTGTAATCCTGAAATAAATTAATTGATCTCTATTGTCATTTTAATAATGAAGAATATAAAGTTGAGTTTTGTTATCAACAAAAAATAGTTAGTTAAATGGTAAATGGTATCTGAGTAAGCATGAAATAATGTTTTCCAATGCTTTTGTTGTCTGTCTCAATATTTGTCTTCAAGGCTGGGATAGTGACAATGTCGCTCTCCTGTTGCTGTTGCATCTCCTGCCCCCTACAGCAAAAGGCCGAAAAAAACTCCCAAAGATGAGCGCAGCACAGGCAGCCAATCATATGTCAGATTCATTAAGGTACGATCACCTTTTTGTACTACCGTGTAAGAAGTGTGAGGTGCAGATTGGACTGTAAGAATAATTCTTGCTGTATATCTATTCCGTTATGCTAAGTATATGTATAATGTGTCATTCAAACTACAGGAAGGAGCCAGCCTCACTACATTCCTGGATAAAGTTGATGCAAGGCACCTTTCTCCTTTGCATCAGAGAGCAAAAAAAGAAATCGCAAGTTTCTTCATTGTTGTGGACCAGAAAGCTATCCCATGCAACGCTCAGACATCGGTGGTGCTTTTGATGTGCTGTTCAAGACTCACTATGTCTTCAGCCTACCTATGATGAAGCACTCTGCATTCTACACTTCATCCAGACAACGATATACAACACATGTTGGAACCACAAAGGAAACCCCACGAGTCAATTAACTGACGGCCAAACTACTGCAAGACCATTAAAATGTCACCAGTTCACAAAGGTCAGAGCACATTTGAAAAAACTGTCTGATTAGTTCACATGTTTTGTTTGTAAAAAGCACCACAAAAATTGTTCAGTTCTTTGTCAGCATTTAAAATTTCAGCATGGACTATATCCAGCTAAAAACTTATGTTTGAAATGTGTAGATGTCCTCATCTTTTGTACATACAATGGCTTCAGAAAGCACCTAAAGGCTGTTCAAAGAACCATGATGAACTGGTCGATACTAACCGGAAGTGGCCACACAAAGAATTTTGAGTTTGAATCTTTAAGTGAACAGCCAACAACTTCTGCTGCATCCATGTTACAGGCCCTCCTGTAATTACACAAAACTCACTTGAAAGAATGTGCGGTTCAGTTGTTTCACTTACAAACCTCTGGTTGTTCTCGAAGCACTATCCAAACGCTAGTTTTCGATGGAGGAAGTTTAGTGATGTTCGAGCACAAGAAGCAGTTCTCCAAACATTTTCCTCTGAAACTAAGGAGTCAGAAAATTATAGGAAAGTACCGCACTTCTAATATTTGGTGGTGCAAGTTTGAAAATAAATGTTTTTTAAACTGCCAAACATGACTACCTTTTTATTTTTCAAAGTTTATTTTCCAAGTATTTTCTTAGGACTTATAATATATATATATATATTTATTTATATAAGATATATATTATTTATATATATTTATATAATTTATTAGGGCTGTCAATCGATTAAAAAATTAACTAATAATCGCAAAAAATTCTAATTACGCGCGTTAATCTCTCAATAAATGTATCATAAATTAAATGCATTTTTCTGAGACTGAAGCTTATAATGAATATTTATTTATGTAAAATGATCAAATTAATGTAGAATAAACTCAGATAAAGTTTATGAAATTCATTCATGTTATGGCTTAAGGTGCACATATGCACAGTGCAAACAGAAAAAAGCCAGAATGAGGAAATATACTGAGGAGTGCCACACTCCTGTAGTGTAGACGGGGTGTTTTGCTTTGAGGTGATATGTTAAAGCGTGTTACTTCTGTGGAATTTAAATTCGGCTTGGCAAACTGTGCAAATTGCCTTGTTTTGGTCCAACGAGCCGTCGGGCAACTTTTTAAAATGAAATGTTCCCCCTAAAAGTCCGTCCTATCCATCTTACACCACAGACTCCCTTTAGTTAGGATAGATCATAGACATATATACATAGACTCTCCTTAGTTAGGATAGATCATAGACATATATACACAGACTCTCCTTAGTTAGGATAGATCATAGACATATAGCACAACTCTCCTTTAGTAGGATAGATCATAGACTATATCCAGACTCTCCTTGTTAGGATAGATCATAGACATATATACACAGACTCCCTTTAGTTAGGATAGATCATAGACATATATACACAGACGCCTCACTGAGCAGGTTGGTCCGTTGCTGCGAACGTTAACGGTCCGCCATTGGATGTGGCAGATCTGCCCGTAAACTAAACAAGCAGGGCCGGTTTTAGCTATGGGCAATGTGGGCGACCGCCCAGGGCGCAGTCTCAGTGAGGGCTTTAAGTTAATGCCTCTTATACACCCATTCACACACACTAATACTGGGAAAGAAACAAAGCTCTACTTTGCCACATCCAAAATGGCGGCCGCCACCGGAAGTAAACAAAACCGTAAGTTAATTATATATATATATATATATATATATATATATATATATATATATATATATATATAATATAGATATATATATAATACCTGCGATAAACGAGGGACCACTGTATGTCTAACCTGGTATGATAAAATGTGCAGATACGATACAAAGCAATTCATTCATTCATTCATTTTTTTTTCATAAACATTTATCCTGTCAGAGTCGCAGGGGGGCTGGAGCCGATCCCAGCTGACATGGGGAATGGAGTGGGGTACATCCTGGATAAGACACATAGAGACACACAACCATTCATGCTCACATTCACACCTATAAGACAGTGGCAAGTTCGAACCCAGAGCCGTCTTGCTATGAGATATCAGTGTTAACCACTGCCCTGCCATGCCACCCAAGATCCAAATTGTTTTTTTCTAGATGTTGTTTTCTTTATCTGGTTGTCCTATATGTGCACTTCTTTTGAAGTTAAATAATTAACATGCCATTTGTAGTGTGCGGTGTGCACTGAACTTAAGTGATAAATGGTTCCTTCCAGCAATATTTTGCACAAAAGTCTTTCTAACAGGTCAAACTCTAACAAGTCAGGATCCGAGGAGAGTTGGCTGCGGAAAGCTGCCCAAACTGTCTAATTTCAGTTATTGCTGTATCAACTTTGTATCTCTGTGGGCCCAATGGACTATCAAGGGGTGTCATATGGCCACAACCAGTCCACCAAAGGGTCTGATCTGAAAGTGTGCAATTTACATTACCTTACCTTTGCGAACAGGCTTTTCCTATAATGAGCATCAATAAAACACAACTGTGTCCAGGCTCACAGACAAGCACTTAAATGACATTATAAAAGTGGCATCTGGTCAGGATTCAACACCTAATATTGATGCACTTACAAGGCTAAGAGGTGCCAGGTTTCAGGAGCAAGTTATAGTCGGTAGCCTACTTCAGGTAAAATGCTGCTTTTGTCAGGAATGTCTGTCTGTTGTGTGCTGCTGGTTGTGACCTTTGCTTCTCACTCTCACTACAACACCAGTTTCCCATCATCCAATTGACCTGCAAAGGATAAAAGACCAGTACAAAATCCCAGATCATTTAGTTTCCCTTGTGGTAACTATGTGACTACGTGGTTTTGGACACCTCTTTTGTCTCTGTCCTCCCCCTCTACACAATATGCTGCCATATGCTTCAATGACTTCTCTGTCCATTCCACTGCTATGCAGATGACACCTAACTATTTCTGTCATTTACCCCCTCTGACATGGGTAGAGGTACCTGTTGCTGGCCTTGAGCTTTAGCTGGTGACCTGACACCAGCTTTGTCTTGGCAAAACAACCAGGCCCAGTGCCAAAGGAGGTGACTGTAAGTTATTACCTGAAATATTTTGGTTTTAAAGCATCATGAGTTAAAAGAAGGAATAGAGGAATAGCGTGGGTTGCCAGCTTTAGTGAAAGTATGACTTTGTAGAAGTATAGCTGGTCGGAGATGAAGCAGATTTCCTGAAGATATACAGAGTGATATACAAGAGTGACATGAACAAGACTGAGATTGTATTTACCTGCCAGTCAGAGAGACTGTTATAATAACTTTGTTTGAAGCTTTTCATTCCACTTTTCTCAAATATATGTTCTTGATTTTTTCTAAAGATTAGAAGGTACTAAAATAAAACACAAAAGATTTCTGAGCATTTATACCTCTGATAGATATCTGTTTATACAGACCACAGTTGCCACATTCATACATTATCCACACACAGAGGGAGCAGCAGAGGGAATGAAACAGACTTCATGATACATTTCACTGCAGTCAAGTTTATTAATGATATAAAACTGGGAGGCTTTGTTGATTAATCAGGTGACAGAATGACTTCACTTACTCCACTCACATAATCAGCCAGGTGTGTGACAATTTAGCAGTGGTGGAGGTGGAGGCTGTGGTTTTATTCCCATTGTGACCACTATCATATGTCTCTGTAACTTTGAGTAGTTTTTAAAAAAAAATGTTTTATTGCTTTTGAGTTTTGTAGAAATTATAGAAAGATTTTTGTTGCATTTGAAAAAGTTGGTGATGGTGATGCTTTGTTGTATAAAGAGGGAGCCATCTGAAGGGCAGACTAATACCTTCACACACAGCAAAGTTGGTGTAAATGTGTTTCCAACACATTGCAGGATTGCCATATAATTTAAAGATGCAAAAATGTTCATGTTCATGGACAGTGATGTGAGCTGCAGAGACAGATTGGTTGTTCGTGGTTTGCAGAGAGCTGTGGAAATCAAGCAA
>NC_040011.1:31848739-31863541 GCF_000972845.2 Larimichthys crocea | reverse complement strand
AAACCCGGGACACGGGACGACGACGACGGGAACAGTTAGCCGATAGCTGCAACTACGGAAAGAACAGGAACGATGGCGGAGCGGTTGCAGAGACTCAAACAAAGACGCGGAGTGGTAAGAGCATCCACAACGAAACTACTGCGGAATATCGAGGAGGAACTAAGCCAGGACGGTGCGAGGCATGACCGCATACAGGAGCTATTGTCCATGTTATCGGTGAAGGAAGAGAATCTCAGAGAGCTGGATAAAGAGATAGAAGAGGAGATACCGATGGACGAGCTGGCCGCGGACATGACCAAGACGATAGATTACCAGGACCATCTCACACTCTGGAAGTCCCGAGCCACGAGATTGATTGAAAGAGAAGTCGCCGCTGCGGGCGGGTGGACCTCGCCTCGGCGGAGCGACGGTAGTACCACACCAAGGGGGACGCCCAGCAGAGCCACGGTAACGTTGCCCAAGTTGTACATAAACAAATACGACGGAGAAATATCGATGTGGCAAGAATTCTGGGATCAGTTTCAGACCGCTATCCATGAGAACAATGAGTTAAGCAAAGCTGAAAAGTTCACCTACCTGAAGTCCTATTTGGTGGGTCCAGCAGCCAGAGCCATCGTGGGGTTAAAGATAATGGAGAGAAATTACGACGATGCCATAGACATGCTCAAAGAGAGATTCGGAAGAAAGGACTTGATTGTGAGTGCACACATGTCTAAATTATTGGCTTTGACACCAGTGAAAAGGTCCTCAGACATTGTTGCTCTCAGAAGACTTTATGATGAGTGTGAAGTCCAGATCAGAGGATTGGAGGCTATGGGAGTAGTGTCAAGCACGTATGGAGGATTGCTGTGTCCCATATTGCTGCAGATGATTCCAGATGATCTTGCTCTTGATTACACACGCAAAATAGGTACAGACCACGAGCTTAAAGTCAAAGAGCTCATTGCCTTTCTGCAGAAAGAAGTTGAGAGCAGAGAGCATGCCATGCACCTGACAAAAGCAGGTAGCCACAGTAAGGAATCACAGTCTCCCAGCCAGCAGAGATATAAACCTGAGGCAGCAAGTGGAAAATTCAGGAAGCCAAGTCTACCATCAGCCACCATGCTCTACACCAGCAGCTCACAGACCCCTCCTAGATGCATATTCTGTGACAGCACAAGTCATAAACCGGAACTGTGTACAGACGGCACACTTAACGTACGCAAAGAGAAGCTAAAGAAAATGGGTCGGTGTTTCATATGCTTAGGACAGCGACACATGGCCAAGTTCTGTAAGACCAAGGGAGTGCTGTGTGACGTGTGTGGGCAGAGACATCACCCCACAATGTGTGACAAGGGTGAGCCCAGTGAAACCCAGAGCAGCGCTCAAGAAACGACCGAAGCTGTCACCTCATCTGTTGCACCACACACAGTAAAGACAAGCACAGCAAAGCCGAATACAGTCCTCCTGCAAACAGTAACAGCACTGGCAGAGGGAACAAGGGGGAAGAGGAAAGTACGCTGTCTGATGGATGGTGGGAGTCAGTGGAGCTTCATCCTGGAGAAGCAGGTAAAGGCATTAGGATTACCTGTTGTAAGAAAAGAGACTTTAAGGCTCCACACCTTTGGCAGTGATCCCCCAGTAACAATGGAACGGAATGTTGTGAAATTAACTCTGCAAAACATCTGTGATAAAGAGAAAACCCTTGTCATCGAAGCTGTTGAAACTCCACAGGTCAGCTCTGCCATTATGCAGGTTCCAGGAGAGCAAATCAAGCATCAGCTGGAAAAAAAGAGGACTGGCATCAGCAGATGTATCAGGCAGCACTGACCAGGAGCAGGAACTGTCCGTATTGATAGGTGCTGATTTCTACTGGAAAATGGTTTCTGGTAGAGTTGAAAGACTGTCAGACACCTTGGTTGCCATAGAGACAATGTTCGGCTGGACAGTACAAGGCCCAGTGTCCATGTCAAGCATGAGTGAGGCTTCATGCATGAAGATCTGCACTGAAGAGACCATGCAGGTGTCAAATCAGCTGCGGACATTCTGGGAAATAGAGTCTCTTGGCATCTCCTGCAAAGATGAAGAACGGGCAGCAGACATAGAGGCTCAAGAGCACTTCAGCAGGTCAGTCAGCTACAAAGAAAGGCGATATGAAGTTAAGTTGCTATGGCGACAAGATAAATCAGAGCTTCCAGATAACCTGAGAGTTGCCCAAAAAAGATTTGAAGGTCTCAAAAGAAAACTTAAAGCTGATGTGACACTGTTCAAAGGATACAACGATGTAATAGATGATTATCTGCAACAAGGGATATGTGAGGACGTCCCACAGACCAAGGGCACAGCTGGAGCAGGGAATAACAACATCAAATACTACTTGCCCCACCATGCAGTGATAAGAGAGGACAAGGCAACAACCAAGCTGAGGGTCGTCTTTGATGCTTCTGCGCATGAGAACGGCTGTCCATCACTTAATGACTGTCTGCTCACAGGACCAAACCTGAACCCAGACCTCCTCAACGTCCTCGTCAGGTTCAGGCTGCGTCCCATTGCCTTCATGGCAGACAACACAAAGGCCTTCTTGCAGATATCCATTGCAGAAGAAGACAGAGATGTGCTGAGATTCCTGTGGCTCACTGGTCACCCTGATGCTGAGGATACAACACTGCGTGTGCTGAGAATGACACGTGTGGTGTTCGGTGTGTCGTCAAGTCCGTTTTTGCTGGCAGCCACGATCAGAAATCACCTGGAAAGGTATCAAACAAGCCACACACAGTTCACTGACACTCTGAAAAACTCTCTGTATGTCGATGACTTCATTGCCAGCTCAAGCAGTGTTGAAGAGGCTTATGCACTGACAGCAAGTGCCAAGGAAATAATGTCTGATGCAAGCATGAACCTCTGTAAGTGGACTACAAATTCCTCTGAACTGAAGGCTAAGTGGCAGCAAAGTGACTTTGACCTTGCCATGGATCCTGAGACAAGCGGTTGTGTGTTGAAGGTGCTTGGCCTTGTGTGGAGGCCAGAGACTGATGACTTTGTTTTTAACCTGCAGCACCTTATGGACATTTTCAAAGACAGGGAGAACACAAAGAGGAGTGTCCTGCGCTCCTCAGCCAGACTGTTTGACCCCATGGGATTTCTGACGCCATTCACAATCAGAGTAAAATGCCTCTTTCAGGATATGTGGCAAAAGGGAATCAGCTGGGACGAAGAGCTGCCAGATGATCTCTCACAAAGGTGGCAGCAGTGGTGCATTGAGCTCCTCCAGCTCCATCAAATTATCATTCCCAGGTGGTATGGAGTAGAGACACTACAAAACAGTCAAGCACAGCAAGTCCTGCATGTTTTCAGCGACGCGAGTGAAGTGGCTTATGGTGCAGCAGCTTATCTTCAAGGACAGACAGCTGAAGGAGAGCCCATGACTAGACTGATCATGTCTAAATCCAGAGTTGCACCCATAAAAAGACTCACACTGCCACGCCTTGAACTAATGGGGGCTCTGATTGCTGCTCGAATGGGGAACAATCTGCTTCAAGCACTGAAAATGCAACCAACTCAGATCAGAATGTGGACAGATTCCATGATTGTGCTTCAATGGATTTCCAGCTCACCACACAGATGGAAACAGTTTGTTGCAAACAGAGTGATGGAGATTCAGTCCCTGACCACGCCAGAAACCTGGTCCCACTGTAGTGGAAAACTCAATCCAGCAGATCTCACTACGAGGGGGCTGTCAGTCACGAGGCTGAAGGAAGAGAGCCTCTGGTGGTCAGGGCCGCAGTTCCTGAGATCAGCAGAGCAACAAGTATTTCCTGACGAAAGGCTCTGTGAAGAGGACGTAAAGACTGAGCTCAGATCAAGTCAAGTCACCGTCCAGCTCAACAACGTGGAGCCAACATCACCAGATCCACTGTTAAAGCTGGAAAAATACAGTAAGTTAAAGACAGTGCTTAGAGTCACAGCATGGATTAGAAGATTCACACATAACCTGCGTTCAAGTGAAAAAAAGAAAGGAGAGCTGACAGCCAAGGAGTTGGCTGAAGCTGAAAGACACTGGATTCTGGAGGCCCAAAATCAAGGTTTCCAGAGGGAGAAAGGTGAATTAAAAACAGGAAAAGACATTCACAGAGGCTCAAGAATCAGAGACATGAAACCGTTTCTGGATGAGCACGGGTTGATCCGTCTGGGCGGAAGACTACAACACTCAGACATGAGCTTCAGCGAGCGGCATCCATACATCCTGCCTTCGGATCACACACTCTCAGAAATGTTGATCAAACGCTGCCATGACCAAGTGATGCATTCAGGTACGAGAGACACTTTAATGCAACTAAGAGATACATATTGGATTCCAAGAGCCCGACAAATGACAAAGTCAGTTATTGCAACCTGCACCACATGCAAACGTTACAGAGTAAAGGCAATGCAGCAGACAACAGCGCCCCTGCCGAAGGATCGGATTACAGAGTCACCTCCGTTTGAGACTGTGGGAGTGGACTTTGCAGGCCCTCTGTATGTCAAGATTAAAAAGGACAAGATGGAAAAGACATACATTGCACTTTTCACCTGTGCTGTGACACGGGCAGTTCATCTGGAGTTGGTGTCTGACATGTCAACAGAGAAGTTCCTCCTGGCATTTAAGAGGTTCATATCCAGAAGAGGCCTCTGCAGGATTGTGTATTCAGATAATGCCAGATCCTTCAAGCGAGCGGATCACGACCTTGGACAGCTCTGGGCGAGCATCAAGGAGCCTGAGCTCTTAAAGTATTTCGGTGAAAAGGGCATCACATGGAAGTACATTGCAGAGCGTGCTGCCTGGTGGGGGGGTTTCTGGGAGAGACTGGTCAGGTCAGTTAAAACATGTTTGAAGAAAGTGATGGGAAGAGCTTCACTCAGTTATGAGGAGATGACATCTCTATTGGCAGAAGCAGAGGCAACAATAAACTCACGCCCACTCACCTTTGTCTACAATGAACCTGAAGAGCCTCAGCCCCTCACCCCAGCTCACTTCCTCATTGGGAGGCGGATCACTTCATTACCACCCAAGCCCTTTCATTTTGCCAGCCGCACCCCAAGCTCCAGCAGAGAGGAGCTAACACGGAGATGGAAATATCGCCAGCGTCTTCTGACTGACTTCTGGACTCGATGGAAAAGGGAGTACTTACTGGAGCTGAGATCTGCGCACGCCAGTAAGAACTCACACGCAAAGGACTCTGCCAAACTTTCACAGCCTGCCTGTTAGATTTTACTATTTGTCGTGTATGAGTGTAAAGCTGACCTCGAAGTGCCAGAAGAAAAGGTCACGGGTCCCTCAAAGGGAAAGGAGAGGCGGCCCGTGAACTGGATTATTGCAGGCCCCCAAAAAATGGATGGATTTGTGGTTTGAAACTCTGTTAAGGCCAGCACTCAGTAGAGTTGAAGGTGAGAAAAAAACAAACGCACACAGGTGCTCCAATCTGAGTAAGGCTGCAAAAACACAGACCTCCTTATAAGACCTCCTCTCCACCCCTCTCTTTCTCTGTTTTACCTATTTGTCACCTCAAACCTTCAGATTTCATTCAGTGTCCAACTGCTTTTTATCTCACAACCACCAAATTAATACATGCAAAAACAACATGAAAAAAAATGGTTCCACATTATATCTTTTACCTAAACTTGTGAGATGTGTGTGGAAAAAACATGTCTCCAGTGTCCACAGGCAGTAAGTCACCTTCTCTTGGGATGCAAAGTCACAGGGTTTGAATCCGAGGTGTCTAAGTCTTGCCAGCAATGTGGCAATCATGCATGCATGTTGCATGTAGGTTTTCAAGTGCTGTTTGTCAATAAAAGCAACATGTATAGAAATTGTTTTTTTTTGCAATCAGTTGCTCGGTGCAATATCATGGTGTTAAAATGTACATTTGTACACATTCATTTACTTACTAGTCCAACAGGAAGAAGCACAGCTCAGCATCTGTCTTTCCGCCTTTATTCACCAAGTTCTCTTAGATTGACTGCCTGCTCCGGTTCTGGCATGACACTGTTCCGCTCCCTGTCGCATTCCCCTACACCTTGGACCTGAACCTCCTCTTCCTGGTGGTCCATGAACACCTCGTGGTGTAAACACACTAACGTCCCTCCACTGCTCTGAGCTCAAGTCTGGGAACCCCAGCTAACAAACTGACTAACATTAGTAACAGCAACAGTGGCTGCAGTTTACTTCACTGTTTCATCAGGAAACATTTATAATTAAACAATGTACGGAAAATGATGAGGAAAGACGCAATAAAGTATTAAATAGATACACTTATTCATATGAAGTAAAAATATCAAATCCAATCCAAAGACAAATCAAAGTGAAGCAAAAAATAATTTAAATCACAGTAGAACAGAATAAAGTTTGCTGTCTGATCTCAGTTTTCTTTTGGAAGGGCTCCTGACTTTGACAGGAAAATGAAATCCTCATTTTAGCTAAAGCTCTGATTGATGAATTGTTTCTCCATCCAGAAAAACAGCTGTCAAACGGCACAAAAACCAACATATTCAATAAATAAAATAGATGTGACAAGGGCTAATTCTATCTGAAATGTGAGGGCATGAACAAGGGTCCATGTTTATTATTTATTAAAGGACAGGTGACTGCTTACAAGTCAAACTGATCTATTGTAGTTCCAGGTAACATGGAACTTTATGAACTGCCACACCTTCACATTTGACTGTAACTGAGGGCCTCAGAAGAGTCTGCAGGTGCTGATGAACTTCCTGGGGTCTGACAAAAAGAACCATTTTCTGTAATATTGCTGCCTCAAGTCTTACACACAGCTGTAAATACATTTAGAGATTCCATAAGTGGCACCAGGTGCCTGTCGCTCCCCTGCTGCCAGAAGAGCCGCCATTGAAAACCCACACTGTGAAGCAAAATCAAACGCCTGTGAAATGTGAAGGTCTAATTTGTCCTGTTTACTGTGATGCGTCTGAGATGAAAGTTTCACTATAGGTCAGGGCTCAAGTGTGCACACACACACACACACACACACCACCACACAACACAATCAGCAACAGCAGAAGTTCGTCAACACCATCTGTGGTGTCTGCTTATTTCTCTCTAAGATAGAGTACTCATCATAATAGAAACCAAGCTGCTCAATAAAAGCTGCACTGCAGGTAGAACTTAAGCATGTGTGTGTGTGTTGTGTGTGTGTGTGTGTGTGTGTGTGTACATAGAATATCACCTCCAACATTAAACTGAGGCTGTTTTCAATTCAAACACTTGGTGAAAGGTATTTCTGCCTTTGTATCACATTACCATGCTGGATAAGTACTCACACACCCATCCCTACAGTGAATTGTCACATTACACTGATCAAGTGTGGATCTGTTTCTGGTCATTTTGAAAACAAAAAATATCTAGAAAGTTTTTTTTTCTCTTAACTACGACAGAGTATTAGGACCACATTAAATTAAAAATATTTTTTGGAATTAATTAGGAGTTAAGTCGTTATTAAATATGGCCCTATACTCCGTCGTAACTATGTTTGCCGATGTGCCAAGATGAAGTATCTCCTTGTTTGTTAAACCTATGCTATAGTTGGCCCTTGTCACTATCCGCGCATGCTGGTGGTTTAAAGGGCCTGTCTACGTCCCGGTGTAGGTGTAGGTGCAGCAGGTGTATGCATAACACAGCCAATGTCCAAGCATTACTGATTATATGTTGCAGGTTATTAGGCTACACACAGCCGCCTCAAAAGTACTCACTTTCACAAAAACACCACAATTGTGACCTGCGGCGCTACATGCATGGCATGGGCAAAAACCGTATGGATTCCCCAGCGTGCACCCTGCGCTGATTAACCCACCTACCTATCATAGATTCAAACAATGCCTAAATAGATACTGCCACCTACTGGCACCGATGTGTACAACACTCATGAACACAGAAAATGACCAATCTTGCTCCTACATATGCTAAAGTACAATCCATGGAATGCTCCAAAGCCCTCATTTAACAACTGTCCTCTAAAAACAACAGGATAGATTATTTACGATTCTCGTAAATATTCTCGCATATTAATAACGAGTTTAATCTCGTAATTAATTCTCGCCATATTTAATAACGACTTATTCTCATAATTAATTCTACCATATTTAATAACGACGTTAATCTCGTAATTAATTCCATTTTTTTTTTCTATTTAATGTGGCCCTAATACTCCGTTTACTTAACATAATATAGCTGCAAATGTCTTTTTGTTTATTTATGTTTTATTTTTTGAAATTGCAAAGTGGGGAATTTAGCATTGCAGTTTCTACCTATTTAATAGAGGGCCTCCATAGACTGCAGTCTGTATCCATTCTTTCACTTTTTCACTGTTTAGTGCAATAGTTTCTTTGTTCCATTAAAAATTGACAATTTAATACTCTTTTTTATGTGTTCAGTATTTAATAATGCACATTCAACACACACACTTTCAGTCTTTTTTGTTCATGATTGAGGCCTTGGCAGTTGATACAGGAGACACAGCAATCTAAAAGAGGAGGGAAGCAGTAGCAGCCAGGAGAATCACGGCACTGTAACATTTTCATGTGTCCCATATGCTATGAATTATGGGTAGGATAATCCATGGGGGGCATGCAAGGAAAAATCTACTCATCCCAATGATCCCAGTGGTGGTGGTAGTTTCATTCAGACCAAAATTTGCTACATCAGCTTCACAGAGGAGAGAGGAGATGAAGACAGCCACCTCTGTGATGTGTCCCTGTGCCAAGTGTGCAGGGTCCGGCCAAGCTGCACGGCACCCATCACTGAGCCTTTGAAATCAATGCAAGATGCTTTACTTTCCAATGCTCGGCATCACTTTATATTTGCCTTGACTCATGGAGCGTTTGTGTTTTGAATCATAGTTATGAAATGTGCAATCAATATACAATAATACCTTTAGTATTGTGCAAGTTTGTCAGCTGAAGTTTAATATGTGTACAGCTATAATTACAATGTATGACCAAAAGTATGAGAGCAAAGTATGTTTGTTGTTTTTTTTTGTTAGGACCCTAGTTGTAATTCAGTCAGCCAACTCCTGAAATCTATTATTATTAGAATGTAGATATGCAGGCTGATATTGGTGTCTGTTGAGCTCCCAAGGAGTGCTCAGCAGAGTCAGGGCGTGCTAATAGGTATATGCTGGGGGGTGGAGTATGGATTTTTCCTAATAGGAGAATAGCAAATGTCAGCGTAACTTTGAGGTCAGAGCTATGGCAGCAGTACGTGTTCTTTTAGGACATCTTCAGATCTCAGACCAGATCAGAGTCGCCAAAAGTCACTCAGTCTCAGAAAAACTTTTGTCATCTTTAGACAAAACGCCTCATCCTCACACAAAACGGCATCATCCAAAACAGCCTCATCCTCACACAAAACGCATCATCCAAAACAGCCTCATCCTCAACAAAACGGCATCATCCAAAACGGCATCATCCTCACTGAAAGGCCTCATCCAAAACAGCCTCTCCTCACACAAAAAGGCATCATCCAAACACACCCCTCCTCCTCACAAAACGGCCATCCAAAACGGCCCACTCCACATTGAAACGGCTCATCCAAAACAGCCTCATCCTCACATGAAACGGCCTCATCCAAAACGACCTCATCCCTCACGAAAAAGGCCCTCATCCAAAACGACCTCATCCTCACATGAAACGGCCTCATCCTCACATGAAACGGCCTCATCCAAAACGACCTCATCCTCACATGAAACGGCCTCATCCAAAACGACCTCATCCTCACATGAAACGGCCTCATCCAAAACGGCCTCATCCTCACATGAAACGGCCTCATCCAAAACAGCCTCATCCTTACATGAAACGGCCTCATCCAAAACAGCCTCATCCTCACATGAAACAGCCTCATCCAAAACAGCCTCATCCTTACATGAAACGGCCTCATCCTCACATGAAACAGCCTCATCCAAAACGGCCTCATCCTCACATGAAACGGCCTCATCCAAAACAGCCTCATCCTCACCATGAAACGGCCTCATCCTCCACATGAAACGGCCTCATCCAAAACGGCCTCATCCTCACATGAAACGGCCCTCAATCCTCATACTACATGAAACGGCCTCATCCAAACAGCCTCATCCTCACATGAAACGGCCTCATCCAAAACAGCCTCATCCTCACATGAAACGGCCTGCATCCCTCCCATGAAATGGCCTCATCCTCACATGAAACGGCCTTCATCCTCACATAAAGCCTCATCCTCACATAAACGGCCTCATCCACAAAACAGCTCATCCTCACAGAAACAAGCCTCATCCTCACATGAAATGGCCTCATCCTCACATGAAACGGCCTCATCCTCACATGAAACGACTCATCCTTACATGAAACGGCCTCATCCAAAACAGCCTCTCCTCACTGAAAACAGCCTCATCCTCACATGAAACGGCCCATCCAAACAGCCTCATCCTCACATGAAACGGCCTCATCCAAAACAGCCTCATCCTCACATGAAAACGGCCCTCATCCCAAAACGGCCTCATCCAAAACAGCCTCATCCTCACCTAAAACGGCGACATCCAAAACGACCTCATCCTCACATGAACCAAGAAACGATTGCGAAACCCGGAAACCACACATCTCGTCAGATCAAAATCATTTGTCTTTTTGTATGAAACCCTTTATGGGCGTTCCGATTAAAAAAACAAAACAAAAACAAGTTCTCATAGACTATAGCCAGTGTTGGCCAGAGGAGGGAGCTGTTGAATAGCTTAATGAATTAGCAAAAGTAGCCAACAGCCAAATCAAACCAAAGGGTTCATACGAAAAAACAAGTATTTTCATTCTAAATTATTAAATAAATTATTTAGTTTTATTTTGGTCTGTTTATTTAGCCTAAACAGCAACAATATTTTAGCTGTTCTCAGCAATCCATGTGAATTTGCTAGAAGACTAGGAACCAGCTATGATTTTGTTGATAAGTTGACTGACGAGATGTGTGGTTTTGCCAAGAGACAAGAGAGAGGACACCTCCTTAAGTCAGCTCAAGCTGACGAGACAATAAGTCTCCTGAGGTCTCTCTCGTGCTGAGAGAGAGAGAGGAGAGAGAGAGAGGGGGGGGAGAAAAACAACAACACACGCCCCACACACACACACACACACCACACACACACACACACACACACACACAGTCCTACCTCCTGGCCACACGTAACAATGTGACTTAGTGCCCACAAGTGTTACGTGTCGTGCCCGGAGCCCAAACTTAGATACAAAACATACAGGGAATGGCAGATACACCTTTAACTGATTACAGTCGGTTGTAGCATTAAAATGGTTTAACATCCATTAATCACAATGCGCTTTAAAAGGTGTCTCACAGACACCAAAGGTGATGACAGCAACATGACGGAGTTTGACTTCCTGGGAGCAGAAGATGCTACAATAAAAAAAAGGTGTGTTTGATATATGTGCAGAATATTGTGTGGAGCAGCCTGAATTAGCTCACAGTTTCACCTTATTTTGTTGAAATCTTGATGCTTTAGCATTACAACGATATTTTATTCTTTATCAGTTTTCTTCTAACTTTGTATTAACAGTTTGTGTCAACAACATGCAGCTCCTTTCAGTGAACTAAAGTACTGACTGTGAGCCAGAGCTTATCCCATCACCTCAGTGGCTGTCCAAGGCCATGCAAAGAGTAGAATTAAGTGTGTGTGAAAAACACCAGCCCCTTTTGATTTTTATTTTATCTTTTATAACAGTTGTTCAGTCTGTCTCATAGTATTAATAAACCAAGGTGCTTCCTGGATCATATGTCATCTTCTCAACTGTACCTAACTACTGTTCGAATGTTTGGGGCCACAGAACCTTGATCAGTGTTGTCAGATGACTGGAGCACTACTTGATATTTTGAATGGTCTATTATGCTTTCACATTGTCTTCTTTACAAATAGATGTTTGTACGTGGGAGAACGACACGCTGTACAAAAAGTTCACCAGACTGACAACTGGAAATATAAGAATAGAAAAAAAAATCACCAGTCATTGCTAAAGAATTCCAATTTGTTTTTGTGAAATAGGAACCTGTCACTGTTCTTGATGCAGAGCTTCAGTTTAACACTTCCCACTATATTTAGATGATAAGTGAACCACAATAATGCTGGTTAGAGTCATTTGCATTGTTCTATAAAACACATTTAAAATGTAAAAGTATAGTAGAAACAATGGTTATAACAGTAATATCACATGTCATGCAACACTGTGGGAAAATCAACTAAATTGAATCATTCATCTTGTTTTGGGGCCAAAACTATTTTAAATGTAAAATGAAGAAGAGAAAACTATTTTAAATGTAAATGAAAGAAGAGAAAACTATTTTAAATGTAAATGAAAGAAGAGAGCATCAGCATCAGTATAAATCAGTGTAATGGCTAACTTTTGGCAGTAGTATTTGGTATTTTTCAAGCTGAACCATATTTTCCCATGTTTCCCATGCACAACTGCCCATAGGGCACATGTTTATAGCCAGTTTTTACAGCTACAGGCAGCAGCACTCTCACCTAGTACTGGTCCAAATTCAAAACTTGTTGCCCCCATTAGTCACGTTATTCCCTTGCCATTTTTAACACAGTGCCATTTTTGGCCTGAACACCCAGTAATAGTGTCGTGGCTGAATGGCAACAAATCCATGCAACCAGGTATAAATCCTGTGGAAAGCCTTTCTAAAGAGATGAAGTCTGTAATGCAGCATATTACTTTTGGCCATGTAGTGTATGTTGTGAGGGATGATGTGGGAATATGAGGACAGCCATCCAGTTATTTTATAATTGAAATGAGAACTCCACCGGGGTGGCCCTTATGTCACCCATTATTTTTTATTTTTTAAGCTTTACTCCTACCGTGACATACACAAGTATGGAGCTGCTAAGCATAATACCACACAGTAAAATCAGCATACCCAAATTAACACTGTAAGGTTGTCTTAACACTTTTAAAGTGTCTATATGGGTCTACACCTCAGAGTGTTAATTTAACACTTTTTCGATGTTGGTACCTTTCACTAAGTTAGTGTAAATTTGACTCTTTTTGGAGTTAAAATTTAACACTGCCTAACCACCAGCCAGTGTTTTTTTAACACTTCTATGTAGTGTTAGCATTTAACTCTCTCAGAGGACTATTTCTTAACTACAGAAGTGTTACCCCCATAACTTAAAAGGTGTCAATATAACAATTTTATATACAGTTGTCCCTCAGTATAAAGCGGTTCACTTTTCGCGGACTTGCTGTTTCGCAGATTTTTTTTGTGTAATTTTGCATGCTTTTTTTTACAGCGTACTGTACCGTATGAACGCGCATTGTGTTCGGCACCGTCAGAGGAACTGTGAAATACGCGTGAGTTACTGGTATAATTTCTTATGTGTCAAACCTCGTAGATTGATCATTAAAATTAAATTTTTAAATGTTTGGGCTGAAAACAGTTTTGATCTTTGGTTGTACTTATTATTGTAAATCTGCGAAAGTTTGAACTTTGAGAGTTTAAATAAGAGAGAAATGTGAGAAATGTTATGCCTGTCTGAGAAAAGTGTATAAAAGTGTGTGGTTAGGGGTTTTACGGCCTTAAACATGTATATAATTGTAAAAACTTACTTTATGGATTCGTTTATTGCGGTTATTTTTAGAATGTATCCCCCGCGTAAACGAGGGACCACTGTATGTATATGTATATATATATATATTGTGTATATATATATATATATATATATATATATTTATATATAATATATTATATATATAATTAACTTGCGGTTTTGTTTACTTCCGGTGGCGGCCGCCATTTTGGATGTGGCAAAGTAGAGCTTTGTTTCCCAGTATTAGTGTGTGTGAATGGGTGTATAAGAGGCATTAACTTAAAGCCCTCACTGAGACTGCGCCCTGGGCGGTCGCCCACATGCCCATAGCTAAAACCGGCCCTGCTTGTTTTAGTTTACGGGCAGATCTGCCACATCCAATGGCGGACCGTTAACGTTCGCAGCAACGGACCAACCTGCTCAGTGAGGCGTCTGTGTATATATGTCTATGATCTATCCTAACTAAAGGAGAGTCTGTGTATATATGTCTATGATCTATCCTAACAAAGGAGAGTCTGTGATATAGTTATGATCTATCCTACTAAAGGAGAGTGTGCTATATGTCTATGATCTATCCTAACTAAGGAGAGTCTGTGTATATATGTCTATGATCTATCCTAACTAAGGAGAGTCTATGTATATATGTCTATGATCTATCCTAACTAAAGGGAGTCTGTGGTGTTAAGATGGATAGGACGGACTTTTAGGGGGAACATTTCATTTTAAAAAGTTGCCCGACGGCTCGTTGGACCAAAACAAGGCAATTTGCACAGTTTGCACAAGCCGAATTTAAATTCCACAGAAGTAACACGACTTTAACATATCACCTCAAAGCAAAAACACCCGTCTACACTACAGGAGTGTGGCACTCCTCAGTATATTTCCTCATTCTGGCTTTTTTCTGTTTGCACTGTGCATATGTGCACCTTAAGCCATAACATGAATGAATTTCATAAACTTTATCTGAGTTTATTCTACATTAATTTGATCATTTTACATAAATAAATATTCATTATAAGCTTCAGTCTCAGAAAAATGCATTTAATTTTTGATACATTTATTGAGAGATTATCGCGCGTAATTACAGAATTTTTTGCGATTAATTAGTTAATTTTTTTTAATCGATTGACAGCCCTAATAAATCTATATATATATATATATATATATATATTATATATAATATATATATATATATTATAAGTCCTAAGAAAATACTTGA
>NC_040011.1:31785845-31848729 GCF_000972845.2 Larimichthys crocea | reverse complement strand
AGTTATGAGGAGATGACATCTCTATTGGCAGAAGCAGAGGCAACAATAAACTCACGCCCACTCACCTTTGTCTACAATGAACCTGAAGAGCCTCAGCCCCTCACCCCGGCTCACTTCCTCATTGGGAGGCGGATCACTTCATTACCACCTAAGCCCTTTCATTTTGCCAGCCGCACCCCAAGCTCCAGCAGAGAGGAGCTAACACGGAGATGGAAATATCGCCAGCGTCTTCTAACTGACTTCTGGACTCGATGGAAAAGGGAGTACTTACTGGAGCTGAGATCTGCGCACGCCAGTAAGAACTCACACTCTACCCCTCTCAAGGAGGGAGATCTGGTGCTCATTGGAGAGGACAGGACGCCGCGCCAGATCTGGAAGACTGGAATCGTCAAGGAGCTTTTTCCAGGAAGAGATGGACTTGTTAGAGCGTGTGCTGTGCGCACATCTGACGGGACAAATATTAAGAAGACCAGTTCAACTGCTGTACCCCCTAGAGCTTTAATTTGTTAACTGTCTTCATGGGGGGGAGGATGTTGTATTCTTTTTTGTTAAAAGCACTTTAAGTTCATTGCTAAATAATTACTTCATTATTATTTGGATAAAAAAGATAAATGTAACAGAGTTTAAAAATACAGTTAAAGGCAAGTGATTATTTTGGAGTTAACATTAGTGTTGTTATTCAGAATGGCCAGTAGATGGCGTTTAGTGTTCACAAAAGGAAGGCGAAAAAGAAAACTTTTTGAACAGAGAGAAGAAATCAGAAAAAGTGAAGCTACTGAATGTGATCTGTCGTGTATACTTTATTTCCTTTATATAAAAGATAAAAAGACCGCTCGGCCTCCGGCTTCGTCATTTTTTTCACACTTTTAGAAGCTGCATCTAAACTATTCCCACAATGGCATTATTAGTGACGAGTGCCTACGACACTCGTCAACTATTGTTCTTCTGGTGTTTCTTGGCAATATTTATTAGTGACGAGTGCCTACGACACTCGTCAACTACTCACAGAGCTAGCAACTATTGTTCTTCTGCGTGTTTCATGGCATTAAAATTATTATTAGTGACGAGTGCCTACGACACTCGTCAACTATTGTTCTTCTGCGTGTTTCATGGCATTATTATTCATTTTCCGCCCTTTTTCGAACATTAATGCGGCCCGCAGCGGTGAGAGGACCCCAACAAATTATATATCAAAACGTGCGTCTTGATCCCAATCGAGTGCTATACTTTTCTAAGAGATTCGCGTGTTTTTCGTGAATTTATTCTGGAAAAACTGCGAAAAATTTACCATAGGGAATGAATGGGGAGGCCTGAAAAAAAGTACTTTCAACGACATTTTCAACAATGAACTGCTCTGGCATACTTTCACCGAGAGACTGCATTTTGAACTTTAAAACGGAGTATGCTCCCTTATCTTCAGGATTCATGACACTCATCGACAGCTTTTTACCGTTTTTAAACTATCAAGGCTCAAAGTTGAGCAGGTTTTTAGTCAAATTTCTGGGTTTATAATGGGTGTGTATGTGGCGGTGTTTTGAGCTGGAGTGGATGACATCATCAGCTAGAGTGAGGAGCAGGGAGAAAAATCAGTGAAAAAATAAAACGTATTCGACTACCGTAGCCTCAAATGCCCCACTACAGACATGATTATCCCCTCAATGTAGGAAAATTCGAGGTGATCGCAGTGATAACACTGTTGAAGCTGTCTCTTTATAGTTTTGGCTCCATACAGGCTAACTGATCGAGTACTTCCATCCTCCAGCCTCATTCACTCCCATGTTAAAAAATGGGAACTTTGTTAAGGAAGGCAGAAGTAAACGTTTCTCTCTCTTGCTCCTGAGGGCTTGTTTCTTTCATTTATCGACACAAAATAAACTATGTAAAACGATCAGGAAGGGCATGCGATGCCCCCAGTTATGTCGGTTCAATGATTGGAAATACGGTTTGGCCATAGAGCCCTCCTCTTCGAGGGCTGGTCTCAGCATTTTCCCTCTCTCTCTGTTCGGATTTTCAACTGCCGTTCCAACTGACAACAGCTGCAGAAGCCCAGTGGCGGCCATTTGAGCGTTTTGGCTTCATTTGAACTGTCTGTGTAAAATGGCCGACAGAGACAGCAGAGCAGCTAGCACATTAGCGCTAGCTGTAAAGACATGCTAACTGCTAACATTAGTGGCCAATGCTAAAATTAGTGCAAATAGTAATTGCTAGCACGTCAACGCTAGCAATTAGCATTAGCCACTAATAACCAAATACATGCTACTTGTTAATATGCTAATGTTAATGTAGGGCAGTGGCCTGTTGATGTCAGTAGAGGGCGCTAGTGTAGTGTCCTGGGCCCTCAGCAGTTTTGCGAGTGGGTGCTATTTGTCCGGGAGGCACCGTAGTTCAGGGTGTGGTGCGCACGCAGGTGCCAGTTTCAATCAAATGTTTGTTTTCCTTTGATAAGGTAAGCTGCATAAACTGTGCTCTCCCAAATGTGGAATATTAACGTCTTATATTAACTTTTATATTAACTATTAACTGTTCATGTACTGTGGTTAAAATATATAATACGGGGTTGGCTGACATGTTAAAAAAATGTTTGTTTTCCTTTGATAGGGCCCGTGTGTGTTGGCGTGGATTGAAATAAAACGGCGGCGTGGTCCGAGCTGCAAATACAAGAACGTGTATGACTCGTCTTTCCTCGCACCCCCCCGAACACGACCGACGAAAACACAACGCAGAGTCCCCGGGGGTGGAGTGGCCGGTTACATCTTTGGTGCCGTGACCCGGATTGTGGCGCTTTGAGACCGAAGACGAAGCGAGGCTGGCCGCAGCCCCGCAACTCCGCCACCATATTGAACTGTGTGTGTAACGAACTGAGTTTTGCTGCTGAAAGATGCGCTGACAGGATATTCATCCTATCCAGCATATCCTTTGAAAGTCGAAGTGCATCTTATTTCTGGTATGTTTTTGATTAACGATATGTGATATTCTAAAGAAGAGAGAGAAAAAAAATTATCTTAAAGCTACTTGAATAGTGAATGAATATATTTGGTGTGAAACATTGTGTAATGACGTTTTGAGTTTAATTTAAATTTGGTGTTTTTGGGTTATTGAGTGATATTTGTGCCACACATTTTGTTTTGTTACATTCAAACACAGCCACACTCATACATAGCTAAGTACATAAGTAATAACATAAGTAATTCACACACACACACATTTCATTCTGCTGCTTAAATCTGAAATAGAGAGCATTTAAGATGATGAGTGACACTCCACTTAAGCAGGGTCCCTCTGCAGCAACAGCAGGACCCCCACCTGCCCCTGTGCCTGCAACAATCCACAGCAATGACACCACAAGGAGGCCGATCCCCACCTCTCTAGTGAAAGAGCTTCCACCACTAGCCAACAGCCATCTGTGAGGTCAAACCTAACCACCCAGTTCCCTGGATCCCCTACCCAGCAGTTGCAGTTCCACACTCCAGGCCGGCAGCCCGCAGACCCTGGACTGGACGCACAGTTCACCCCAGCACCCCCAATGCTGTCACCCTACACTGATCCCCGTACAGCTTCAGCTCAAGTGTCCATATCCCCAGCCCCTGTAACCCCAAGTGCAACTCTCCCGATGTTCCAGCCGACGGTGCAGACCACCATGGCCCCTGCCCTCCTGCCCCAGACCAGCATGCACAAACCCCCCACAGCCACCCTGGCCACCTTCAAAGGTCCCCCATATCCCAACTTCCCAGAACCAAAGTCACACAGCATCCCCCCTGACGCAGACGGCTGTCCACCTTTACCCGACACAGGTTTATCAGCCAAGCCCCCGGTCCCCACCATCGATACTGAATCCTTACCTGCACCTCAGGCCCCCATGTTGAGTTTCCCAGCACCACTTATGATGAGCACTGTGGATAACCCCTCTACAACTGAGCAGACCCCCCAAGGCACAGACTATGGACAAATCCCCCGGCTGCACATGTCACAAGCAGCGGCACACTACTCTCAGATCCCCCTGCACTCATCTGCCACCAGTACATGGGACCCCACTTCAGCTGCACCCACCCCACTGCATGCTGCCCGCGCGGCTATCAACTACGCACCTTTCCCCCACACCCAAGCACCAGCATACCTACCGCCCCCTACTTCAGTCCCTCAAATCAGCATGTATCCCGATGCAGTCCCCCAACACACACCCCTGCCCCCCTTCTCCGTCCAGCACATGCATGCACCCCTGAATGCCCCTGTCCGAGCCACAGCCACTTCAAGCCTGCCCTCCGCAGCTTATGGCGGTTTCCTGCAGACTGCATCAGGTGAAGAATGTCCAAGTCTTCTCTGGTAGTGCTGATAGCAAGATGCTCATAGAGGACTGGGTTCGCGACATGCAATATCTCCTGGAGGCAATAGAGCTACCCCCCCACCTGCGCTTCTCCACTGTGGTACGTCACCTGAGTGGTGAGGCCAGAAAGCTAATCCTGAATCTACCCCCCCGTGACCAAACCCCTGAGAAAGCATTTGAGGAACTAAGGGCAGAGTAACGTGACACACCGGCTTCGTGGACCCACTAGCCGACTTCTATGGAGCGTGGCCAGAGGTCAGGGGTCCTGCCTGCTCGTATGCTATAGCACTGGAGGCAACATTGCGAGCTGTAGAAGACATCCAGAGAGGTGGCAAGCCTTTCCTGATGCGGGACAGTAAACTCAACCCGGCAGTTCTTGCGAGGAGGTGGTAACGTGAGGATTGCCCCAATGAAACTCGACTTCTGAAGCTTCCGGGAGCTGCAAGATGAACTCAGAAATCTGGCAAAAAGAAAACAAAGTTCCAGTCATCAAACAGGTCAAGAAGACCTATGCACAGGTCAGTTGCATCAGGTGTACTTTAAACGCAGAGCAAAGAGAGCTAACAGGACCATCAGAGTGGTCCAGAGCTAGCAGACCTGTCAAGAAATTAGCCCTTTGTCAAGAGGATCAGATGGCTAAGCTGACTCACCTCAAATCAAGAATGGCTGGCCCTTCTCTTGCTGCTGCCCCCCCACCAAGAGTCCGACCACACCCCGGACCCACAACCGGTGTGGAAGCAAAGACATATAGCCCGGGTTTGCAGAGCGGTGTTTCCAGATCCCAATCGACATGGGCCCATCAACCTCAACCCCTGACTCCTGTAGAAGGGACCACAGCTCCCTCAGCTCGGCCTTTAAACGGCTGAAGCCCATGGTCACCGGGGCGACTATGGGCAACCAAGCAGCAAGACCCACCCACCACAGGTGAAAAAGACTGGTAATAGGAAGAGGGCACCCCTTTAGTGGGACCACAGGAATGAAGGGGATGTGGAAGTCATGGAATGAAGTGCAGAGCACGCATTGATCTGGCTCTCAGATACCGTATACACAACAAATACTGGCGCAACCACCCCATCCTCCAGAACAAAGAGCTTCAGCCCTCTAAGTTCCCCATTGAAGGTGCAGCCGGTCAGAGTGTAAACTTACCTATGGTGTCCTGCCATATCAACTTGAATGTGTTGGGAAAAAGAGTTCAAGGATGTGCCGCTTTTGTTGTAACTGACTCAGAGTACCGCTCCTCTGTCCCCCTGCTTGTGGGAACTAATGTCCTCCGTGCCTCCAGAGTTCATCTCCAAGCAACTTATGGCCAGCAGTTTCTCCATCAGGTCAAGCAGAGCCATCCAGAGTGGTACACGTCTCTATTGGAGGTTGGAAGCACAGAACAAAATAATGTGGATGACATAGTGGGCCCTGCTGTGTACACTGGCCGTTAAAATACACATTCCTGGAGGAAGGAAATGGATTTAATGTGCAGATAAAGTCTGGCCCAAAAGAAAGACTTACACTGTAATGATTGAAAGCGACTCCTCCTGCAGTTCCCCAAGACCTCCAATGCCAAAAGTCCTTGCCGATGTGAAAAGAGGATGTGTCCCTGTCACAGTAATGAACCTGTCCCAGCATGCTATTACCATCAAGCCTCACACTCATCTGGCCAAAGTTTCCCTGGTGCGCAGCGTGGTGGACTTTTCAGACAAAAAGCAGAGCCAATGTCGCAAGAGTGGGAACAACGAGACGTGCATGTCTGGACCAGGTGGTGCCACCGTTGTGGAGTCGATCTGAGTGAAGCAGCAGTCGAGAGACACCAGCGCTCCCTCCTTAAAGATCTGGTGGAGAGGAATGTAGGTGTGTTCTCCCAGCATCCCATGGATTATGGCCACACAAAGACATGCACACGAAATCCCTCTGGTTGATTCTAACCCTTTCGGCTCCCTTATCGCAAGATTCCCCCATCACAGTGGCAGATGTGAGAAAGTTGTTGATCGAGATGGGGCTACAGGAGTCATCAGGCCCAGTAAGAGTCCATATGCTTCGCCAGTAGTAGTTGTGATCAAGAAAGACGGCTCTTTAAGGTTGTGTATTGACTACCGTAAGCTAAACCCTGCAGCACGAGAGACGCCTTCCCCCTGCCCAGAATAGAGGAGGCCCTGGAAGCCCTGGGGCAGGCAAAGTTCTTCTCTACACTTGACCTTACGTCGGGTTATAGGCAGGTGGAGGTGGCCGACCACGACAAACACAAGACAGCATTCAGCACACCAATGGGGTTGTTTGAGGCCCAATAGATGCCCTTTGGTCCTACAAACGCCCCCTCCACCTTTCCAGAGACTGATGACCTGGCTGCTTTGGAGACCTGAACTTCACTCACCTGTTGATTTATCTGGATGACCTCATCATATCTCCAAAACCTTTGATGGAGCATCTGAAGAGGCTGCAGCTGGTGTTCGATCGGCTTAAGGAGCATGGCTTGAAATTGAAACCCTCTAAATGCCAGCTGATGAGGCAGGAAGTGCACTATCTGGGTCACTTGGTGTCTGCTGAGGGAGTCCGGACAGACCCAGAGAAGATCAGCAGGGTTAAGGACTGGGTGAGACCCACGAACCGCAAGGAAGTGCTGCAATTCCTGGGGTTCGCTGGGTATTATAGGCGGTATGTGAGTGGATACTCCGCCCTGGCTGCTCCCTTATACCGCCTTACTGCTGGTGACCCCCGAAAGAAAAAGAGGGGCGGGAAGAAAAGCCCAGGGCCTGACCCACCCTTTTTTGTGACTGTGATTGTGAGGAGGCTTCCCAGACCCTGAAAGAAAGGCTGACAACCGCGCCTGTGCTGGGCTATCCTGATTACAGTCTGCCCTTTGTCCTTCAGACGGATGCCTCAGGGGAGGGGCTGGGCGCAGTCTTGGTTCAGGTTCAAGGCGGTGTAGAGAGAGTCATAGCCTTCGCCAGCAGGGGTTTGAGTCCAGCTGAGACGAGGTATCCTGCACATAAACTTGAGCTCCTCGCTTAAAATGGGCGGTGAAGACAAATTCTATGACCACCTATTGGCGTAGGTTCTCAGTCCTGACAGATTATAACCCTCTCAAGTACGTCATGTTCCTCTGCAAAGCTGGATGCTACGGGCCAGCGGGGGTGTCCGGCTGGCGCTTTTGATTTCGACGTCCAGTACAAGGAGGGGCCAGAGCAACGCCAACGCTGATGCCCTCTCCCGTATGTCAACCAGGAGGTCAGCGAGGTCCTGCAAACGTGCCCCCAGCAGGTGAGGTCCAGTGAGCCCAGGCGTGGTGTGGGACAGCCCACGCAGGATCCAGTAAACCCCACAGCCCAAAGTACCTCTGCCTCAGAGGAGCCCCAGTCTGAACCCCCCAGACCTAATGAGCCCTACAGAGACGTGGGTGTGGAGTCACTGCCTGCCATGACGAAACAGGAGATCCGTGCGGGCCAGAAGGAAGATCCTGTTATCGGCCCTGTCTTGCATTACAGGAGTCTGAACCAGAAACCAAATCGTAGCGAGAGATCAGTGGTGGTGGGCAGGTATGCCTCTCTTAAAGGAGTGGAGAGGTTGGTAATAAGAGATGGTAAATTACCGCCGCATCAGAGACTGCCAAAGGGAGTAGTGGAGCGCTAGTCTGCCAGAGAAGCTGCGTGAATCAGTCAAGCAGTCTTCCACAATGACTCAGGGCACTTAGGTTTTGAGAGGACTGTGCAGATGATAAGAGAGAGATTTCATTGGCCACGAATGTTCCAGGAGATCAAGGATTGGTGTGAGCAGTGCGGAGAGTGCTGCCTGCGAAAGACCCCACCTGCAGGTGTCAGAGCTCCACTTGTCAGCATCACAGCAACTCCCCATGGAGCTCGTATGTGTGGACTTTCTGACTGGAGAATCGAAGGGCGGCATAGAAAATGTTCTCATTGTCACTGACCACTGCTCACGCTACGCACAGGCATACCCCACTAAAGACCAGAAGGCCAACACTGTGGCCAGAGTGTGCTGTGAGAAACTTTTTCTGTCGGTTCGGGTTCCCTGCGAAATTGCATGCAGACCAAGGCCGCAATTTTGAAAGTGCTGTTGTGAAGGAGCTGTGTAAGTGTACTGGCATCACCAAGACCCACACAACCCCCTATCACCCCCAAGGCAACGGAACCACTGAAAGGTTTTAACCGCACCCTCATGAACATGTGGGGACCCTGGAGCCTCACCTGAAGCCACGGTGGCATGAGTACGTGGATGCAATGACACACGCCTACAACTGCAACCCGCCACGATCTACGGATACAACACCGTACTACCTCATGTTTGGCAGGCATCCCAGGCTCCCTGTCGACCTGATCTTCGGGCTCCAGTCCACCAATGAGCCATGTGAATATAGTGAGTATGTCCAGACTCTGCATGACTGTCTCTCACAGGCCTATGCCCAAGGCTAATTCGCCTCTCACCAGGCCAAGGAACAACAGAAAAAAATACGCATGATCACAGAGCAAAGAGTCAAGTCTTCAACCCAGGTGACAGAGTTCTGGTTAAAGTGTGTCATGTGGAGGGGCGACAGAAACTGGGAGAGAAGTGGGAGCCCGGCCCTACATTGTGGTGAAGAAGCAGCCCAACATTCCTGTGTATGTGGTGCGCTCGAGAAATGGAAACACAGAGAGAGTGGTCCACCGCAATCTCCTTACACAGTGCATGTTTCTACCAGTAGGGCAGATTGGTGAAATGACAGAAGGAGAGGTTGAGCCAGACACAGAGGAGAACATGGAGATGGAGGACACAGAGGATATTGAGGAGCTGGCTAGTGAAGGGACGATACAGGGAGATGAGTCGACACAGTGGAGGCTTGACAGTAGACAACATAGAGGACAATGCGGAGAAGTGTCTACCTGAGACCAGAGATGAACAGATTGAACACACAGGGATGGAGGAAGTGGAAGTGGAGACAGGACAAGTGAGCAAAGGAGTGAGAAACATGTTATACAGCCAGGGGCGCCAACCCACCTCCCATGCCCAGTGTTCCGAGGGAGGAGCTCACAGAGAAGTCGGCGTCCACCCAAGAAACTGTCCTACGAGTCGCGAGCTGTGGAATCAGAGGATGATCGGCAGAAGGTAGAAAGAGGAGGGAAGTTGTGGCAGAGGGCCAAAGCAAGAAGAGCAGCTGGACACATGTAGCTTGACACCGAAAGAATACTTGCTTAATAAAGAGTGTACAAAGACACATCATATACACATCACTACATATCACACACACTCGTTTTTCACATATTCAGTTTGGACTGTTCTCTTTGTTTATGTATAGTAGGTGGTCCTTATTTTGTTTAATTTGTTGTGATGACTGAGACGCCATCAATTAAAGAAGGGGTGGATGTAGGGCAGTGGCCTGTTGATGTCAGTAGAGGGCGCTGTGTAGTGTCCTGGGCCCTCAGCGGTTTTTGCGAGTGGGTGCTATTTGTCCGAGGGAGGGCCACCGTAGTTCAGGGTGTGGTGCGACGCAAGCAGTGCCCAGTTTCAATCAAATGTTGTTTTTCCCTTTGATAAGGCAAGCTGCATAACTGTGCTCTCCCAAAATGTGGAATATAAACGTCTTATATTAACTTTTATATACTATTAACTGTTCATTACTGTGGTTAAAATATAAATACAGGGGTTGGCTGAAATGTTTAAAAAATGTTTGTTTTCCTTTGATAAGGGCCCGTGTGTGTTGGCGTGGATGTGAAATAAAGGCGGCGTGGGTCCGAGCTGCAAATACAAAGAACGTGTATGACTCGTCTCTCCTCTGCACCCCACCCCGAAACACGACACGACGAAACACCAAACCAGAGTCCCCGGGGTGGAGTGGCCGGGTTACATTAACATGCTATGTTATTAAACATTAGCCACTAAGAATTAAATACATGATCATTGTTAACATGTTAATGTGTAACCTGCTAAAACTTGGAAAATAAACTTTGAAAAAATAAAAAGGTAGTCATGTTTGGCAGTTTAAAAAACATTTATTTTCAAACTTGCACCACAAATATTAGAAGTGCGGTACTTTCCTATAATTTTCTGACTCCTTAGTTTCAGAGGAAAATGTTTGGAGAACTGCTTCTTGTGCTCGAACATCACTAATAACTTCCTCCATCGAAGAAACTAGCGTTTGGATAGTGCTTCGAGAACAACCAGAGGTTTGTAAGTGAAACAACTGAACCGCACATTCTTTCAAGTGAGTTTTGTGTAATTACAGGAGGAACCTGTAACATGGATGCAGCAGAAGTTGTTGGCTGTTCACTTAAAGATTCAAACTCAAAATGTCTTTGTGTGGCCACTTCCTGGTTAGTATCGACCAGTTCATCATGGTTCTTATGAACAGCCTTTAGGTGCTTTCTGAAGCCATTGTATGTACAAAAAGATGAAGGACATCTACACATTTCAAACATAAGTTTTTAGCTGGATATAGTCCATGCTGAAATTTTAAATGCTGACAAAGAACTGAACAATTTTTGTGGTGCTTTTTACAAACAAAACATGTGAACATAATCAGACAGTTTTTTCAACTGTGCTCTGACCTTTGTGAACTGGTGACATTTTAATGGTCTTGCAGTAGTTTGGCCGTCAGTTAATTGACTCGTGGGGTTTCCTTTGTGGTTCCAACATCGATGTTGTATATCGTTGTCTGGATGAAAGTGTAGAATGCAGAGTGCTTCATCATAGGATAGGCTGAAGACATAGTGAGTCTTGAACAGCACATCAAAAGCAGCCACCGATGTCTGAGCGTTGCATGGGATAGCTTTCTGGTCCACAACAATGAAGAAACTTGCGATTTTCTTTTTTTGCTCTCTGATGCAAAGGAGGAAAGGCTGCCTTGCATCAACTTTATCCAGGAATGTAGTGAGGCTGGCTCCTTCCTGTAGTTTGAATGACACATTATACATATACTTAGCATAACGGAATAGATATACAGCAAGAATTATTCTTACAGTCCAATCTGCACCTCACACTTCTTACACGGTAGTACAAAAAGGTGATCGTACCTTAATGAATCTGACAATATGATTGGCTGCCTGTGCTGCGCTCATCTTGGGAGTTTTTTTCTGGCCTTTTGCTGTAGGGGGCAGGAGATGCAACAGCAACAGGAGAGCAGACATGTCACTATCCCAGCCTTGAAGACAAATATTTGAGACAGACAACAAAAGCATTGGAAAACATTATTTCATGCTTATTACAGATACCATTTACCATTTAACTAACTATTTTTTGTTGAATAACAAAACTCAACTTTATATTCTTCATTATTAAAATGACAATAGAGATCAATTAATTTATTTCAGGATTACAAACAGATTGTATGTTGGATACAGAAAAACTTAATATTTACCGTAGTCATTCTTAACCTCAAGAAGCAGCCAGCAGCTCGTCAACATTAGGACTTGAGGGAAGACTCTGGCATTCTGTGATGACTCTGTGCTTGAAATCTGAAGACCACCTCGCAAGAAACCTTCCAGATACATGGTCCACTTAGGTCCACGTTAGCACCACTTTAGCACACTAGCTAGCAACTCCAAAGCATTAGCATCATGGTATCAGGTTTTCTATCTGGTCACAAAGTGCAGACTCTCACTCAGACAAAACGTCAAGCCAAACTTACCGCTTACTGCCGTTACTCACTTTTTATGTTACAGTGACACCAGGCATGCATGCTAACCTCTAGCTCATTAAGCAGGTGTTCGGGTGGTTAGTAACAGCCTGACGAGTAAAGTTACCGTGGTTCAACACTGCAAAATGACCAGGTGCCTGAAGACTAATATTAATATAAAATACAATATTATCAGATACTACTTCATGTATTTACCAAACAGTGTAACCGTTAGAAGCTGAGATGTAGCTCTGTCTTCAGCAGAGCGGTGTTCGTACGGTGTAGAGGGGAAGGGGGAGGGATGACGTAACACTTGAGGTGTGAAATACAGGATCAGAGTTTAGAGTAAGAAGTTCAGAGTTACTATTTAAACATTTACACTTAGCGGTTTGATTTAGTGACACTTCCTTTTTTACACTTGGTTTTGACAACAACTATTTATTGACTGAGAGTTAATTATAATCGGATTACCTCTATCCAGAGTATAATTAACTTTACTAGAGTCTGTCTAGTTTAACACCAAGAATTCAACTCTTCTCAATTTGCTGTGCATGTGAAATGTTTAAACGTCCACAAGAATTAATGCCAACCAGGCAAACCATGTGGTCTTTCTTTATATTAATAGCACTAAACTGCTGTTTTTCCAGAGAACTGTTTGCTGACTATGACCTTACACTATACAAGACATACTATTTGTTGTTGTTGTCGAGTCATCATCCAGTCATTGAGTGTGATACAAACATGATGGCCTCCACACCATTTAAACTTTATACAGCCAGATTGTGGTGACCTGAATGCTGCAAGAAAACAAAATGTACCAACAACATGGTACATAATTCAGTGGTAACCACATGCAGCATACTTGACTTGACATACTTGACTGGGCTTAGTGTGGCTGAGTCCTCATGAAGAGTACACTGCAAACGTCTGTCCAGATGTGTTCATCAACAGCACCATCAGAATCACTTTAATTCGCCAGGTATGTGTGCACACACAAGGAATTTGACTCTGTTTACACTTTGCTCTTGTAGTACAAACATATATAGACACAGGTACAGCATCCAGCACATTGTGGAGACAGTTTAACACTGAATGGAGCTGTGTCAGATTATCCAATATCTCCTCTGTAACCTCTTAAGACTGAACTCTAAATCCCCCCTCAAAATGGGGACATTATTCTCCAGAGCCAAAACAATGGACACAAAAATATATCACAGAAATAACAAGTTCAGAATGAATAGTGAGTAAAATGACAATTTAGTCTGATAATACGGCCTACTTTCAGGGTTTGAAAGGTATGACAATGGTTTTAATCAGCTTTTAACCCTCTGTAACCGTTTATTTAAACACTCCACTCTGTACTTACATACAAGTCACATTAAAATCATATTGCTTGTAAACGTTTTGATAATTACAAACAAGCAAGCTGACTGGCCTACCTTAGTTTGTAGAAAGTTAAATTAATTAAACATTAATTAATTAAATGTGATGTTTAAATGTCTACTGTATGTCTGCACTATATGCCACCTATCCCCCTCTTCATGGTATTTTAGAGTTAGACCATAAAAACTCATTGATGACTCACCCTGCACTTAGAGGTGTACTAAGTTTACATCTGCTGCTGCATGCATCTATGACCGGGCCACTACTGTACGAATACACAACTTTACAAATTTATTTAGTGATTTTGGTGAAACTGGAACAGATTTTATACAGAATACTGCACTTATCTGGTCACCTTTCTAGTCTTCCAGCCACCTGAGCTACCTTTTACACTGCATATCACATTCACCCGTTTATACACTGACTACTACTGACTGCCTTGCAAGGTGTCAACTGCTAATCAGCAGGAGCTAATCACATTCATTCAATTCACATTGATAGCACAGCCTTTGGGAGCAATTTGTGGTTCAGTATCTTGCCCATGCAGACTGTAGAAGCCGGGAATCTAACCACTGAGGGAATAACTAAAACTGTGATTTACAGACGTTCCTGATGGACAGATTATTAAGTAGCAAACTGCTAACTGTTGTTAGCCTGGTTAGCTGTGTAGCTACCCGAACTGATTCATTCCCAGGATGCCAGGAGCTGAACCTGGCAAGAAAACAACATGAGTAGGCTACTGTATTCCCTGCCAGGCTGGCTGGTTTTTAGAGGTTTTGTTGTGACCGTGGTCATTGGTCAAGGTAGACGTCAACCTGCAGTGCATAGCCTTGGGGTGTAACCAAGTGGCAACCTCCATGGAGTGTTGCCCACTCCTCAGTAAGGAAAGTAGCTATTGGCTGTCCTAAAAGTTGTTGAATTACACCATTACCTATTTTGCATAATTGGCCATGTGGTGCTGGTAGTCACTTTTATGAAAAAGAGTCTAGAGTACTTGCTAGATACAGCGACAAAGTTGCTAAGTTGGCAACACTGCCTCCATGGCTGGAAAATGAAGCCAATCCCAATAAAAAAAAAAAAAATTAAACTGTAATTTCCCAAGTAGCCAGAGAACATTTCAACCTCCATAAATCATCATGTTCAAATGTCCAACTTCACAGCAGAAATAAACATGTTTACAGCCTGGTACAAAAAACTGTTTTGGTCTCTATAGCTAATTTCCTCGTTCATGACAACTGTACTGAGGGTGAATTTTTACATGACTCATCTCTTTAAATTATATTAAGCTAATTCTCCAAGTTATGCAGAATTAACAGCATGGCCGCTTTGATTGATAGATTGTAGGTGCCATTATAGATGGCTTATTAGAGCACTTGTTAGAACACACATCTTTGCTGATATTTAGATTAGCCGGGAGGTGGAAGAGGCAGAACAGCCAATATGGCAGTGGCCAACTCTGCATGTTTTCAGCTTTGGGTAAAGTCACTCAAACACTGTCCATTCTTTATACTGTCATCGGGTGAAACACACACTTGCTGCTGACTACTGTATATTTGATATATGATGATAGGTATCCTACCTGTCTGAATGTTTTTTTACAGAAACTACTAACTTCCTCAGTCATAGAAAATACAATTTGGTATGCATCATTTTCCCCTTCAAATGATCTTGCTGTTGCACATTGGTTGTATGTAAAGATCATTTCTACACACAGCTGCCTGCGTTGCTTAAGACCCAGTGTATGTATGTAAGGGTTAAGCAGTTGTTGTTTCAAGCTATGCAAAATTACATGTCTGACCTTCCACTAAATGACGGTGAGTTGGTGGATATTAACAAGACGTGTCATGAGATTACCTTTGTCCGAGGCTCTAACACATTATGGTGACCATCACTGTTTTAACTCCCAGCTCTCGTCTCAGTCTGTCTGTGTGGGCGCTCATCTGTTTCTGTGCTTTTTCATGTTGCACGATGTAGCAAGCAATATTTTTTGTGCTTTTAACATTTGGACAGCCTACGTTTAAAGTGCTGTTTAACCTTTCAAAACGCTGCAGAGGCTCCAAGCAACATTTGAATAATACTGCCAACATTTTACCTTCTGTACTGGGAGAGGCTCGCAGGCAGTCGACGATATACAGCTTACTACATCAAAAAAGCTGAGTCTATATTTAGGATTCAAGGAAAAAGTGTATATTTATTTTTAAAACAAATGTTTATTATTCCTTTTTATCATCCGGGCTCTTGAAAAACATGTCAGTTACAATCGCTTACTCTCTCCCCTCTGTTTCCCTGCATATTAAAAACTCATAAGAGGTATTTAAACAGTGAAAGGAGTGTTTAAGGAGGCGGATGGAGATAAACTTTGGGCCCTGTGTGTTTTCAATCTCAGCCATTCCCCCGGGCCCTTCCTTTACCGCCTTTAAGAGAATACAAATCACTTCAATTATTCAAACCTCCAGAGGACTCAGGGGGAATAAAAACTAATACACAAGGCAGAAAAACAGATAAATAAACCTATGCATAAACAAACTCTGCATGCATTAATTACACATTTCAAAAGACAGTGAGGAGGATGGTGCTAGCCAAGAATAAAGCACAACTTTTCAGTGTGCTTTATTGGGCCCGGTGTTGTTTCTATGCCTCACCTACCATGGAGTAATAAGCCCACACAGGTAAACAAAGCAACTCCCTTGATATGCTGGAGTGAAACATCCTCCTTTTTTTCCCTGCCGTTTGTCATCCTTCGCTTGATCTGAGATGCTTTAGTCATATTGTACACAGGGACAGCTGCGGCTTTCGTGGGAGGATGATGTTTTCAAGTCGGAGCATTGCGCAGAACGAAGCGTCGAGGAAAAACGGTGACCTACTTTTTTGGATCTGTGCTCCCTCAACATAACGATGAAGAGGGTATATTGGAAAATCATCGACCGGCTGGTCAACATGAAGCGTGAGGCTTCATTGAAGAGCAAAAACATCCAGAGAATGACCAGCGCTGAGCTTTTCACTCCTCACACTGGAAGACATGGGAGTGAATAAGTCCCTGCTCACTGAAATACACAGCCTGTGAAAAGCAGAAAGTGATACAGTGTGATGGTCATATTGATCTGTGAACTGTGGTCCTGACACGCCGAGCACCTCCTTGAAAACACGACACAGGCCATTTGTGTTAGTGTGCTTTGAGCTTATTGAAACCAAAGTCCAAACTAACATGTTCAAATGTCCAAAAGTCCACATAAATTATCATAGAGGAAAATGAAACCAGCAAAGATTCACATTAGTGAAGCTGGAGCGCAAAAAGTGAGTTCAGGGTCCAGTGTGTAACTCTTACTGTGATATAATAGTCAGAACTCTGTTTTCATTAGTGTATAATCACCTGAAAATGAGAATCATTATGTTCTTGTTACCTAAGAATGACTCCACAGAGCCGCCATCGCAGTTCCTCCTGCACACTTGAGACAGCCTGCTTGATGCCACAGAATCATTGGACCTTTAACTCAGTAATGCCTATTAATTTTCTGTCGATCCTAATTCATTACTAGAGTTAGTCTTTTAGCCCTGGAGTCATTCAAATACACTCTGAATCAGGCATGCAAACCATATTAGTAGTGTTGCTCACAAGTGACGTGATGGGTGCCACTATGTCTGTGCGATCATGAAAAGTTCCTTTACTGTGCACTGAAAGCCTTTAGATGACACAAATATCTGTATATGAAGTGATGTGAAGAACATCCATGTCGATGGGACATTGTATGATTTATCACTGCCAAACATATATTTGTGGGAAGTAAAAATATGTATGCGTCACTTGAATTAGAGGACACTAAAAAGAAAGAAGCATCTGTATGAGTGCTGTTTATTTAGAACAGTAAACTCTGTACTGTAAAATCTAAAGTGCACAACAGTGTGGCACAACTCGACATAAAACTGATCTGTGCAGCGCTCCCTTTCCATTAATAGGCCGTGTACTTCTCACTCGTGTTCTTCTGTTTGCGTCACTCTCACTCACTTTCTCCTCCGGAGACACACATCATTTACACAATGTTCCTCTGTGGAAAAACCAGATTTGATCCTGTGTAAATACTCTCCTGTGAGAAAGAGAGATGATTCATAAATATTCAACGTGGACACCAGAATTACTTTTTGTGGTATTATTACTTTTATTATTAGATTTTGAGGATAAGAGAAAGAACCTCCACATCCACATTTCATGACCCACGTCATGTAATTCTCCTCCAACAAGACAGCATCACACTCTCATGACTGCTGTAAAGGACTGTCAACTACATTATTTATTTATTTTTTTGTAAATGTAGAAATTGTTGAACTCATGAGTTCATTTTGACAGATTTGTGGCTGCTACATTTTTTTCTGACTCTGGAGCATTTTTATTTACCTTCTGAAACACTGCACTACACCCCACACTATGAGCAAACAGTGAGCCAAAAAAAAGGTTACATACCGCATTGAATTGGTGAAAATTCTTGGTGGGTTGGAAAAAAAAAAGGAGCCTGTTCACATAACATTCAGCATGCGCCTGACTGGTGCAGTTAGTTCAGTGAGCATTCAATTAGAAATGACAGAGAGACGGCTGCTTTTTGTGTTACACACTGATAAACAAGGTCCGTTCTTACATAAGGTCCTTCCTGGGATCATCAGATGTAAATGTGGTGTCTAACATCAGAAACAAGACAAATCCAGTTCATTGCATCAGTGTGTTGGTGGGAAGGAGATCCCAGGCATCAAGGCCTGACAAAGGCAGACAGACAGACAGACGCAAAGAGAGAGGGTGGCTGACATTTAAGTGAGACTGAGGGTGGAAGCGTGACCTGAAGGTGGTGGTGGTGCTCGGTGAGGGCAGCGGAGGTATTCTCTCTGTTGTTTTTTTCTGTGTAGGATAAATGTCACTATGGCGAGTGTACACCAAGAAAGCAACAGGAACAAAAGCCCACTGGCATCCTTGGATGGATTAATAAACCTGCTGTGACACGACCCCTTTATATTGTTCCTATTTATAACTGCATTCTCTCAACATGCCTTGAAGAGCGAAGAGAGAGGCCATCATATATTTTACAGACTCATAACTGTCCACCGTTATGAGCTTCTATTGACCAAACATCGACTGCAAGTGTGGAGCACGGCTGTGCCCATGTGCTGAGTGTTTTTCCTAAGCAAATGCGCCTGTGAGTTCAGAACATGTCGAGGTACTACAGTGTAACCCCGCTCTCGGGATTCACCAGATGGACCACTCTGCTGGTAATTTGTGGCGTTTTAGGCAGGGACCTTGATTTACACCACCACAAAGAAGGGCTCCGTGTACCTGCTGCCTAATCGCGTCCACGCTGAATGAGAGGCTGATTAGCGATGCATGGGACCTAGTGCAAAATGGCCCCCACCATTGTTGATTCTGCTGACGCGGCAGGCTTGATGGCTCAGCCAGAAACGGAGGTAAGACGGGAGAGAAGAAGAAGGATGGTGAGACTGGAGCGAGGGTGGGAGGAGGAGGGGTGGGGGTTGTAAATGAAAAATGAGCAGCCATTATAAAAAAGAGAGTTAAATGACATGAGGGGAGGAAGGAAGGGGGGTGGCTGAGAATAAGTGAGTGAGAGAGGACAATATCCACGCACACACCTTTTATAAATAGCATTGTTTTTTTAGGCTACAAATGCAATAATGCCACAATTCTTGTATGTTTGATGTGGAACTGCTGATCATATTAAGTATTTAACCCTGGGGCCGGTGTTCAGTTCAGTTGGTAGAGCAGCCACCCCATGTGCAAAGGCTCAGTCCTTGCTGTGGAAGCCCAGGGTTTGAATCCGACCTGTGGCTCTTTCCTGCATGTCATCCCCAATCTCTCTCTCCCCACATTCCTGTCACTCTTCAGCTGTCTCTGTCAAAATAAAGCTTGAAAAGGCCAAAAAAATATCTTTAAAGAAAAAAATAAGTACTTAATCCTGTAGACTCCAGTAGACTCCTCCTCAATCAACAAATTTAATTTGATACCTAATATGTTGCATCTGTAATCATCATATTAGAAACAACAGTACAGCTACATGAGAAAAAGTGTTACAGTCATCGTGACCTGGTCAGTCCTCCCTGTCGACTCTTCAGTGAACTGTCCAAAGAAAACAGCCTCCATCTGGGCAATGAGAGCCGGGTAAGCCCCTCTGTTTACTCATGGTGATGTGTGATGGTGTTGTTCATCACAACAACGAGTGACCCTGAATGCTAGACTTAGCAAGCTGGTCAGCATGCTAATAAAAGCTAATATTAGCAAGGCAAAGCTAATAAGCTAATGTATGGTCAAAGTTTAGTCCCATGGGGAGGCAACACGTTTTTCCTCTCCACAGACCAGGAGGAGGAGCAGGAGACCAGGAGGAGGAACAGGCCTTTCAAAGTGGCCAGGTGAAGAGATCAGCTGCTGGGGGATGCAGCAACACCCGAGCAGGAGGAGGAGTAGGAGGAGGGTGAGGCCTAACAGCCAAAGAGCAGTGGCTGAGGTATGTGTATTCTAAACTTTTTTTGTAAAGTTAATATAATCTGACCAACAGCAATAAAACACAGTGTTGTGTTTACGTAGCAGCTCCATGCTTTGTCACTGTAACGTTAGTTTGTAGTTTGATGCATTGATTGACTGATGATGATGTGATGTGATGTGATGTGATGTGATGTGATGTGAAAACACTAGAACTCACAATGTCTTTGTCTCTTTCCACTCTGCAGGGTGGGTCAGGATCTCCCTCACAGCACAATCTGACAGCTTTTAAACACAGCTACTGTAAACCCTGGGATGGGGAAGCGTCCTCCGGCTCAGGCAAGATACTGAACAACAAATTGCGAAGATGCATGTGAATGGTTAGCATCCCATAAACTGATGAGCAGTCTGAGAGTAGAAAGGTGCACAATAAATGCAGCTCATTACCTTTTGTGGGAAGAGCCATTTTTATAAAAAAAATCGACTCTAAACATCTTTCCGGTTGTAGTTATTGATGACCACTTAAACTATCTACAACTACTATCTGTTGATACTCTGGGAAAGATTTTAAAATGATGGATGCACTGTGGTGCTAGAAGATCTGATGGTTCAATCTCTGGGTTCCAGCATATGGGCCTAATGTTCAGGTGTCTACATACTTTGCTCATGTGAGTGTTTGAATACATACAGGCACAAGCAAAAACAAAAAGCTATCAAACAAACACCTTCTGTGTATTTAGATGCACAAAATGTGAATAATTCCCTCAGTAAGAGAACTTCTCACACTGCTTTGCTTGCATGAGAATACTCCAACTACCCATGTGACAAGTCTGCGTTGTTGCAAAGCCCCTCTCCTGTGGTGTAGTCAGACTTAAAGCCAAAGCTTTACTGCCATGTTCAGAAGTATTACACAGTAAAACTGGATTTTCAGTGTCTATGACAAATCAGCGTCGATGTGACAAACTTTTTAGGGAAAGCATCTGATTCTCTCTTCAAAAAAAAAAAAGAAAAAACATATAAGGCTATTAGCCGGCACATATTTTTCCCATAAGCCTCTTAGGGTGCAGAAAGACACACCTAGGATGCCAGGCCGCTCCCTCGGAAGCTAATCCAGAGCCATAACGTAATCTCATGTTAGGTGATCAAACGGACGAGCGAAGAACCTATGAGGAGGAATTGTAAGAGCCACAAATCCACAGGAACAAATCTTATTATGGCGAGAAACCTCTGACTTTACTCCAGCATCAACCATATTTACTGCTCAGGCTTCCTGTTAAAGGAAGTCTTTAAATTGTCACAGTTTCAGCCAAACGGGAAGATATACCAGCTCGTAAACGAGAGCTGTTACGTTGGTTTGCTGCTGCTGCCTCTCCTGCTGTCACCAACAGAAGTCTGTGCATTAGTTTGGGTTTTAGAGGCAAAACACATCCCACTGAGGCTGAATTCACACAGCAAATTAGTATTTGATTTGCACCCTGTGAATAAGCTGCACTGTTGTACTTTTCTCACCCGGTTCTGAACTTTCAAAGGAAAATAAATTATTCTACACTAAAACAAGGATCAGCTGGGTGGAATCAAATGGGCGTGTTGACGCAGCCAGAGGGGAATGTAATGATTGATTAAAAGAAAAATGGAGAGAAAACAGCAGCTTAAAAACGACTGCATGTAATAAGCTCTGGCTGAGATTTCACAGAGCGCAATCAGAGTCGTTTATACAGACAGGCAGGGGTCGGCTATCAATTCCAACTCTTCCTGTGGAGCGTTTGTGCCTCTGACATCACATCCTGTGAGCTCATTTAAACAGCAGCCCCTGCAGTGACAGCCAGCATGCACGGCCTTCTGGGATAACTCCAGAGGGCAGTGGTTTGCTGGAAGCGCAAGCTGCATTGCATATATCAGCAGATGGAGTCTGAATTCTGAGGAGCCTGCTGGCCAAAACAAAGCCGTAGTTAGCATCATGTGTCGCTCTGCTGGTCTGAACTTATATTTGTGATCTGTGAGTCCCCTCCTCCCCCAAACACATAATTCATTTTCCTTTATCCGACCAAGATTTGATCTAACAACAATCATGTTCGAGAAACAAACTGAGAAGTTAGCTAATGATGATCCCACAATGCACTGCAGTCTGAAGGCCAGGATCATGCTGGACGCTCTTTGGAATGCAACACCCACAGTTCATGCTCGTGTTTTGTTTCACTGTTTAATATTTTCATATATTACAATATTTCAGCATTAGCCCATCGTGTATTGCATAACCTTAACCCTTTTAACCCTTGGTAGACAAATTCCACTGTTTCTTGTGCTTCAGTTCACATCAGGTGATGTAAACAGAAACAGTTTTTTTTTTTTTTTTTCCCCCTAAAAGTATTGAATCTGCACTCCAACACAGAAGAGCACCTCTAAATTTGCCATCCACCTTTTTACGCATAAATTAAACCTAAACTGTCGACAGCTAAAGTCGAGAAGTATAAATGCACTAAAATGCAAACACACTTTCCGGCACACAGATTTATAAAGCCGAGTGTAGAGCGAGGACACTTCAGATGGTGAGTATACTGGAGCAGATTGCAGATATGATATGCTATGCTGACAATGAAACAATAGCAAGTGACACAATTTGATAATTAAACGTTGTTTTTTATGCTTGTTAGTCAGTTTCACTGTGTGATTTTTCAGTGTTCTCTGAAATGTCCATCAAAGCACGTTAATTACTTTGACGTGATCAATTATCATCTTTGTCATTTATGTTGGAAGCTAAATTTTCTTCTTATGTTTGTGTTTATGTTCACTTTACCCCTTATTGTAAAGTGTTTGGATATGAATGCTAAATTACTGATTATTGATCATTTATATACCTCTATAATCACAATGAGATAATCCAGGTTCTGTCTCCTAGAAATTAGGCTGCATTTCACCAGATTGTTTTACAATTATTAGTTCTGCCACTACCAACTGAACTCTCCATGCTAATGTGAACACTGCACATGAGGTTAATAGCTTAGCATACTATTTATTCATGATTGCGCCATCAGATTCTTTCTGTAGCTTTCACTGTCTTTGAATCTGCTTTTAGCAACAAAGCAATGTAGCCTCCTATGTCATGTGTCTGAGCTGACAACAGCACTCTCACCTGTTAAGAGCTCCACTGCTACTCACTGAGTCAGGGACAATGGTGCTTTACATTTTTGTTAAGAAAGATGAACTGTCAGAGTTTGAGTCCTTTGTGGACGTCATCTTGTGCTGGTTCTTCCACATTTTTTTCCCTGTTAAAAGGGTTTTTGTGGGCAAGTTTTTCCTCACTCGATCCGAGGGTCTAAGGACAGAGGGTGTCACTCCCTGTACAGATTGTAAAGCCCTCTGAGGCAAATGTACTTTGTGACTTTGGGCTATACAAATAAAATTGATTTGATTTGATTTGATTTGATTTGATTTGATTTGATTTGATTTGATTTGATTTGATTTGATTTGATTTGATTTGATTTGATTTGATTTGATTTGATTTGATTTGATTTGATTTGATTTGATTTGATTTGATTTGATTTGATTTGATTTGATTTGATTTGATTTGATTTGATTTGATTTGATTTGATTTGATTTGATTTGATTTGATTTGATTTGATTTGATTTGATTTGATTTGATTTGATTTGATTTGATTTGATTTGATTTGATTTGATTTGATTTGATTTGATTTGATTTGATTTGATTTGATTTGATTTGATTTGATTTGATTTGATTTGATTTGATTTGATTTGATTTGATTTGATTTGATTTGATTTGATTTGATTTGATTTGATTTGATTTGATTTGATTTGATTTGATTTGATTTGATTTGATTTGATTTGATTTGATTTGATTTGATTTGATTTGATTTGATTTGATTTGATTTGATTTGATTTGATTTGATTTGATTTGATTTGATTTGATTTGATTTGATTCTTACACCTTGTTTGGTGGTGTATGGGTAGTTGGGTTTTCAGATTTGATTGGATACTGGATTTGTGATGGGATGACAGCTGATTAGGTTACCAAATGACATACAAAGAATCAAATCAAATCAAATTTTATTTGTATAGCCCAAAGTCACAAAGTACATTTGCCTCAGAGGGCTTTACAATCTGTACAGGGAGTGACACCCTCTGTCCTTAGACCCTCGGTTCGAGTGAGGAAAAACTTGCCCACAAAAACCCTTTTAACAGGGAAAAAATGTGGAAGAAACCTCAGGAAGAGCCACAGAGGAGGGATCCCTCTCCCAGGACGGACAGACGTGCAATGGATGTCACGTGTACAGGACAAATCAACACAAACATATTGTACAATGACTGATAAAATGACAATGAATTATAATGAATGATAAAAATGATTACAGTAATAGATATGGTAGTAATAATGACAGTAATAATATATGTAGTGGGCGTCATGCAGGATCACAGCAGCAGCCACGATCCACGAGAACCTGCTGGACGACAGAGCACAGAAACTCCGGGGAAGTTTGGTTAGTAACATGCATTAATGAGACATGTCCACAGATGGAGAGATATGGAGAGATATGGAGAGATATAGAGATATAGATATATATATATAGAGAGAGTGAGATATAGAGAAATATAGAGAGATATATATAGAGAGAGATGGATATATATATATATATAGAGAGAGAGAGAGAGAGAGAGAGAGAGAGAGAGAGAGAGAGAGAGAGATAGAGAGAGAGAGAGAGAGAGAGAGAGAGAGAGAGAGAGAGAGAGAGAGAGAGAGAGATAGAGAGAGAGAGAGAGAGAGAGAGAGAGAGAGAGAGAGAGAGAGAGAGAGAGAGAGATAGAGAGAGAGAGAGAGAGAGAGAGAGAGAGAGAGAGAGAGAGAGAGAGAGAGAGAGATAGAGAGAGAGAGAGAGAGAGAGAGAGAGAGAGAGAGAGAGAGAGAGAGAGAGAGTTTTCGGTAAGGGAGATGTGTGCATCTTCAACCAATACCGTGCCTGGCTAGGCATAACCCTCGGTGGGGTCCCCCGGCAGTGTAATCCTATGGCAGCATAACTAAGGGATGACCTGAGCCAGCCCTAACTATAGGCTTTATCAAAAAGGAAAGTCTTAAGTCTATTCTTAAAGGTGTTGACCGTGTCTGCCTCCCGAACCCAGAAAGGTAGTTTGTTCCACAGAAGAGGAGCCTGATAGCTGAAAGCTCTGGCTCCCAATCTACTTTTGGAAACTATAGGAACCACAAGGAACCCAGCGTCCTGAGAGCGCAGTGTTCTAGAGGGGTAATAAGGTATTATGAGCTCTTTTAGATAAGATGGTGCCTGACCATGAAGAGCTTTGTAAGTAAGGAGAAGAATTTTAAATTCTATTCTAGATTTAATAGGTAGCCAATGCAAGGAAGCCAAAATGGGAGAGATGTGATCTCTGATCTTGGTTCCTGTCAGAACACGTGCAGCAGCATTCTGAATTAACTGCAAAGTCCTAAGAGACTTATTAGAGCAGCCTGATAACAAAGAGTTACAATAGTCCAGCCTTGAAGTAACAAATGCGTGGACTAGTTTTTCTGCATCCGCCTGAGAGACAATGCGTCTGATTTTAGCGATGTTACGTAAGTGGAAGAATGCAGTCCTCGAAATTTGTTTTATGTGGACGTTAAAGGACAAATCCTGATCAAAAACAACTCCAAGATTCTTTACAGTGGAGCTGGAGGCCAGGGTGATCCCATCTAAAGTAACTAAGTCTCTAGAAAGAGAGTTTCTGAGGTGTTTGGGTCCAATTACAAGAACTTCAGTTTTGTCTGAATTTAACATCAAAAAATTGTAGGTCATCCAACTTTTTATATCCTTAAGGCATGCTTGGAGTTTAGTTAACTGATTGGTTGCATCAGGCTTGATCGATAAATATAATTGGGTGTCGTCAGCATAACAATGAAAATTGATAGAGTGATTCCTAATAATGTTCCCTAAAGGAAGCATATATAAACTGAATAGAAGTGGTCCAAGTACAGAACCTTGTGGGACTCCATGACAAACTTTGGTCTGCATGGAGGATTCATCATTGACGTGAACAAACTGAGATCGATCTAAAAAGTACGATTTAAACCAGCTTAGGGCGGTTCCTTTGATGCCAATTCGATGTTCCAGTCTCTGTAAAAGAATTTGATGGTCAATGGTGTCAAATGCAGCACTAAGATCTAACAGGACAAGTACAGAGATGAGTCCTTTGTCTGATGCCATTAGGAGGTCATTTGTAACTTTGACTAATGCGGTCTCTGTGCTATGATGCACTCTAAATCCTGACTGAAAATCCTCAAATAGACTATTGTTATGGAGAAAGTCACACAGCTGATTAGCTACAGCTTTCTCAAGTATCTTAGACAGAAAGGGAAGGTTTGATATCGGTCTGTAGTTGGCTAAGACCTCTGGGTCTAGAGTGGGCTTTTTAAGAAGAGGTTTAATTACAGCTACCTTAAAGGACTGTGGTACATATCCTGATAATAAAGACAGATTAATCATATCCAATAACGAATTACTAACTACAGGTAAAACATCCTTGAGCAACCTGGTTGGGATGGAGTCTAAGAGACAGGATGACGGCTTAGCTGCAGAAATGATTAAAGTTATTTGATGAAGGTCGATGGGGGAAAAACAGTCTAAATACATATCAGGTTTTACAGCTGTTTCAAAACTTGCTGTATCAGAATGCAGATCAATGCCTGTTGAGGGCAAGAGGTGATGGATTTTGTCTCTAATAGTTATAATCTTATCATTAAAGAAGCTCATGAAGTCATTGCTACTTAGACCTAAAGGAATAGATGGTTCAGTAGAGCTGTGATTCTCTGTTAGCCTGGCTACAGTGCTGAAGAGAAACCTGGGGTTGTTCTTATTCTCCTCAATTAAAGAAGAGTAATAGGCTGCTCTGGCATTACGGAGAGCCTTCCTGTATGTTTTGAGATTATCTTGCCAGACTAGATGAGATTCTTCCAGTTTAGTGGCACGCCATTTGCGTTCAGATTTACGTGCCTCTTGCTTTAATTTACGAGTCTGCTGGCTATACCATGGTGCTAGCCTTCTTTGTTTAATTATCTTCTTTTTCAGAGGTGCAATAGAGTCTAGAGTTGTCCGTAATGAGCCTGTAATACTATCAACAAGATGGTCTATTTGTGGGTGGCTAAAGGAAGTAGACAAGTCCTCTGTTACAGTTAGACATGGCATTTGATTCAATGCTGAAGGAATCACTTCCTTAAATTTGGCTACAGCACTATCAGATAAACATCTGCTGTAGAAGCTTCTACACAAAGGCTTATAGTCCGGTAGTATGAACTCAAAGGTTATTAAAAAATGGTCAGACAGAAGAGGATTCTGTGGGAAGACTATTATATTATCAATTTCAATGCCATATGAAAGAACAAGATCAAGAGTGTGGTTCAGACAATGAGTCGGTTTATTTACACTTTGACAAAAGCCAATTGAGTCTAATAGAGAGATAAACGCAGTACTAAGACTATCATTGTGGTTGTCCACATGAATGTTAAAATCACCTACAATAATTACTTTATCTGTTTTAAGGATCAAGCCTGATGCAAATTCTGCAAATTCAGATAAAAATTCAGAATAAGGACCTGGAGCTCGATATACTGTAACAAATAAAATTGGCTGTAAAGTTTTCCAGGTTGGGTGAGTGAGGCTAAGGACAAGACTTTCAAATGAATTATAATTTAGTTTAGGTTTGGGATTTATTAATAGACTTGAGTCAAATATGGCTCCAACTCCACCACCTCGACCAGTACTTCGAGGAACATGAGTATTATAATGACTCGGAGGAGTGGATTCATTTAAGCTAACATATTCATCCTCCTGCAGCCAGGTTTCAGTGAGGCAAAACAAATCAATATCATAGTCAGATATTAATTCATTGACTAAGACAGCTTTAGATGACAAAGACCTGATATTCAATAGTCCACATTTAATTCTCTTATTTTGGACTGTTGGAGATGTTGATTTAATTTGTATTAAGTTTTTATGATGAACTCCTCTTCTGTTTGTTTTATCTTTAAATAATGTAGGTGGACGGGGGACAGACACAGTCTCTATACTAAAGGACTGGGTGGGCAACTGCTCTAATGGAGGCGCAGAGAAGCGTGTAAGACTGCAGCTCTGCTTCCTGGTCTCAACTCTGGGTTGTCGACATGATTTTGGTCAGCTAATAAACTTGGCCATATTTCTAGATATGAGAGCTGCTCCATCCAAAGTGGGATGGATGCCGTCTCTCCCAATCAGACCAGGTTTTCCCCAGAAAGGTGTCCAATTGTCTATGAAGCCCACATCGTTTGCTGGACACCACCTCGACAGCCAGCGGTGAAATGACGACATGCGGCTAAACATGTCATCACTGGTCACATTGGGGAGGGGACCAGAGAAAACTACGGAGTCCGACATCGTTTTGGCGTATTCACACACCGATGAAACATTAATTTTAGTGACCTCCGATTGGCGTAACCGGGTGTCATTACCGCCGACGTGAATAACAATCTTACTGTATTTACGCTTATCCTTAGCCAGCAGTTTCAAAAAAGACTCGATGTCGCCCGCTCTGGCCCCCGGGATGCATTTAACTATGGCCCCCGGTGTCACTAACTTCACATTTCGGACTATGGAGCTGCCAATGACCAGAGCTGGCCTCTCAGCGGGTGTGTCGCTGAGCGGGGAAAATCTGTTTGAAACGTGGAGCGGTTGGTGGTGTACCGTGGGCTTCAGTTTGGGGCTATGCCTCCTTCGAACAGTCACCCAGCCTCCCGGCTGCTCGGGAACTACCGGGGGACGGCTAACTGAAGCTACCTGCAGTGGTACTGCACCGGCAACAGAGGACTGGCTAACTATCTGAGCTACTGACTGTTCAGTGGTGCGGTACCGTGCCTCTAACTCAATGAGCCTTGCCTCCAGAGCTACAAATAAACTACATTTATTACAAGTACCGTTATCAGTGGCAGAAATGAGCTTCCTTCGCAGGGTGGCTGAGCTCTCTCTTAGAGATAGGGTGAGAAACTCGGCCATCAGCGAGGAGCTCAGAGTAGAACCACTGCTCCTCCGCATCGAGAGGAACCAGTTAAGGTGGCTCGGGCATCTCATGAGGATGCCTCCTGGACGTCTTCCTGGTGAGATGTTCCGGGCACGTCCCTCCGGGAGGCGGCCCCGGGGAAGACCCAGGACACGCTGGAGGGATGGATGTCTCTCGGCTGGCCTGGGAACACCTGGGAGAGCTGGACGAAGTGGCCAGGAAGAGGGAAGTCTGGGCCTCCCTGCTGAAGCTGCTGCCCCAGCGACCCGACTACGGATAAGTGGGAGAAGATGAGATGAGATGAGACCGTTATCACTAAAGGAGGACGAGGAGTAACTGAACATGTGGCACACAGGTCAGGAGAGAGGAGGAGAGGAGAGAGAATGTTGTGGAGAAAACCCAGGGCCGGTCCTAGCTATGGGCAATGTGGGCGGCCGCCCAGGGCGCATTCTCCGTGGGGGGGGCACGAACGCCCGAAAAAGCAAAAAACCTCGGTAATTTTCGATTCCGCTCATTAAGTTAGCGGAGCGGGCCCCCGGGAGCGGGGTGTTGACAAGGCAGAGGGGGGCGTCGGACAGACCGATGGGGGCGCACGCATCCCGGGGCGCACGGCGCATCCAGGGGCGCACGGGCGGCCGTCGGGGCGCACGAGAAAATGTTCGCCTCGGGGGGGGGGCTCGCCCAGGGCGCATATGTGGCCAGGACCGGCGCTGAGAAAACCTTCCAGAACGCAATGAAATAACAACACGGAGACAGCTGCTTGCGAATCCGAACGAACCTTTACTTTTACTTTTCACAACCTTTTATACCCATTTTTACGTCATTCTTACATCACTGTTACATAGTAAAATCACCAGATCTGGACCCAAATGTCCTGTACTTTCTTATAATCATATGTCTGTGTTCTGAGCGTCACATGAACGTAATATTGTCTGTGTTTCCCATGAGCCTGCATGGTGTGTGTGTGTGCGCTCGACTCCTTAATCTTGGTCAAGGCCAATCTGAAAACAGACTGGCTGAATGTTATCTGGTGGCAGAGAAACATTCAATACTGTCCTAGCTGTGTAATCTGTGTGTTCGTGTATTTTGTATGTCTATGTGTGTGCCTTTATGTGTCTATGTGTTTGTGCATTATAGGTGTGCATGTGTGTGCCTTTATCATGTTCTATTCAAAAGTCCATATGTTATCATGTTCTATTCAAAAGTCCATATGTGTCACGCAGAACACCACAAGAACTGGTTTATTTTGAATGTACAGTATTATTCAGTATCATTATTGAAGAATAAACTGAGACCAAGTGGCAACCTCTGTGTCTGTGAAGAACTGCAGTTCCTCAAACAATCCTTATGCTGTAAACAGCATCTGAACTGTTTGAGCTCACTGACTCCATGGCATGATGTTTTCTTCCTCACGTTGTACCATGCTACCCTGCTCCTTACCTTACAGCATACATGTACTAGCAGGTTCGGTAATACAAGCATGCCATGTATTCTAACATGAAAATGAGGACTTCATCATCACTGTTAGACATTTTTTTGTACTAACAATGAATCAAATGAGTCTCTGCGATGTGAAAGCGCTACCAGTCCTGTGTGATGTCAAAATGAGGACAGGCTTCTTAGTGGTGACTTGTCATAATCTGTGGCTCACACTGGATGAGCAAGAAACCCCCAAGTGTGCCTACCACTTCTGCCCCTTTTATCCCAGCTGTGCAGGATGTCTCCCAAATCTTTCATGCCCTGCTGATCTCCCGGTGCCTTTGCAGCTCATATGCTACAGCCTCATTATGACAGCTCTCCTGGTCTTTCCTCTTCCAGGGCTTCATGTGTGTGAGGCGGAGGGGTGGGGGCGCCTCAGGCTGCTGTGACCCGGCCATCTGCTGAGGGTTGGGACCAGCAGTCCCACTGCCCAGGTGAGCAGGAGTTCAAGTAAAGTCAGTACATAATAGAGTCTAAGGACAGAGGGGTCGCTCCCTGTACAGATTGTAAAGCCCTCCGGGGCAAAAGTACTTTGTGACTTTCGGCTATAAAAATAAAATTGATTTGATTTGATTTGATATATATATATATATATATTTTTTTTTTCAAGCAAATTCAGCTTAAATTTGTACATAGTCCAAGAAAGTATGAATTCATTAATTCATTTGCATTTCAGAGTACATTTGTTGGCTTGGCCCTGCTGATAATCCTATGCCCATCGTTTACTGTGACCCCAATGCCAAGCTTTCTGCCTGTGCTGTTTTTTTTCGCCTGCTCTGCCTCTGACCTCTCCAGTCAAAGCTGTTTAGTAAGGTTACATGTACTTGATTGGAACACTAACGTAATGAACATGTGTCGTGTCTCTCGTGTTGAAGCCGTACATCCTGCAGAGCGAACTGTGCCCTCTCGTGTTGTTACCAAGTTACTCGAGGTGGGGACTCAGATTTCATCATGATCCTGTATCCCTGAAGTCAAGCAGCAGAAATAAGGTGACACTGTGCAAATACTACTGGCCCATTTTTGGGTGAGATACATATGCTATAGCAGTCTCACCTATCACTGCTGATAACAGGGCACTCCTTTGCTGGATACGATTGCAATCTTCAAGGTGCCAGTTCGATATGTATGGCAATTCTTAATCTACAGTTATGGTGAGATCATGATTTATTTTGCTTTTTTAACATTAAACCAAGGGAACAAGTTGACCCTTGTAGTGACTATGAGTCACAAGTGCAAAAACCCACTGGTCTAATCAGTACAGCCTGATAAAATGACTTTTGTTTGTTTGGTGCTATGGCTTTTCAATGTGACCCATGGAGAGGCTACAATTCTAGCCTTCCTTGAGCCAGCCAACAGAGATTAACAGGTTAAACCCCTGGGATGATCTAGCAACATTGTAAATGTAACAAACAAGCAAACAAAAGGCATGAAACAAAAGACGAACATTTGTTTTTGTCTGCTTGATTTAAAATTGTTTAAAATTGTTTTAATTTTTATGATTTATTTTTTAATTGATTCTTTTTCATTTCTAATGTTTTATTCATTTTAAGTTTACAGATGCTTTGTCTGTGCCATGTTTGTCTGAGTTAAAAGGGGATTGATTAAATGGAATGAGAAGAACAGGTAAAAGGGGACCTGTCGAGTCTTGAAGACTCAGGGGACCAGCTCGAGTCTTGGAGACTGAGCTGAGTAGGGTGAAGGACCTGTGTCTTATTTCATTTTTCACACCTGGGAAGGAGGGCAAAAATGAAACGAAAGACGAAAACTTTTTGTCTGCCTGTTTGAAATTGTTTGAATTTATTTTAATTGATTCTCTTTTAAAGTATTTCCTTGCCTCTGTAAGACACTATGAAATGCCTTGTGTAAGAATGGTGCTATACAAATACATTTGCCTTTGCCTTTTCCCTATAGTATACCAGAGAGTTGTGTGGACATAGAAAGTTTTAGTTATACAGATGGCAAAATGTATCTTGCTGGAGATCTATATGTTTCTTTCTACACTGCACAAAAATTCAATAAACTATAAGCTAAAGGCTTTCTGTTTCTCTGCACTTATTTCATTTCATCATTTCATCTGCAATCGGCAAATACTTTGCAAGCTTTCCTGCAGGATTACTTTGTAAACTGAAAGGCATATACTACTGTTTACCTCAATATTATCAGGACAAAACATTCAGTTATTTTCCAGAGTTGTAAAGTGATGTCTCATGGAAGCTTTTTGTAAAAGGCTGTGCAGTTTTGGAAAAGCCTCAAAATTCAAGAATTTGCTACTCAAATTGGACTTCTTGGATGTATTTCATGTATCACTTATCAACCCTCCCCCGTGTTAAAATGCAGTCTAAATACCTGCTTAATTGATATAATGTTGCAAGTCCATACATTTAATATGCTGTTATTCAAATTATGTGCAACTAATTGTCAGACAGTGTATTATTTTTAGGGACCTTGGGACAGTTGTCCACTTGCTCTAGATTATTATGTACTATAGCCCCCATCTCATCCCTGTTCACTTGATTTTTGTTTTAAAGACAGGGAGGAAAATATTAATGCTTTGAACTATTTCATATATGTGTTTTCCAGACATAACTCCTGTTAATTAATGTCCTGGACAAACAAGCATCCACCTATATCATATACACACAAGCTCAGATGCCTTTTCCACCACTGTGAGGCTAATGTTACTGGGGCTTTTCTTATTTCTCTTAGCAAGAGTAAATGTTCTGATTAATATGTCTGTACTGAGCTCTTTGGATGTAGTTTACTCATAATCTGAATCATTATGATCCTCATGAGTACTTAAAATTCCATTTTATTGCGTCTGAATGTTGTGTCATGAGGGCAACAATGAAGCTGCAAGGATGAAAGCATGACTTATATTCGCATTTTATTTTCTCCACATATTATTCCTTTTTATACTCATCACGAAACAATAAGCTGTATTTTTTTACTCCTTTTGTTCAGAGTTTGCCTAAATGAGCTGTAACTCAGAGATTGTTAATCCAAGGGCAACACAATCTGTAGGAATAAATTCAAATCACCGAATGGGCAACAAAAAATGAGACAGGAAGGTCAGACAATGCTGCTACAGAGAACAACTTAACATGTTTGACAGTAACTCCAGAACTGGAAGGTCTAATAGAAATCATTTATTCTTGGCTTAGACAAGTTTCACTGTATATACAGATTTTCATAGGCATAGGAGAGGAATGAGCATTCATTTTCATTTGAGTGGGGGCACTGTGTATTTGCTGTGGCAGAGTGTGCCATGTAGAAACACAACAGCGTGTGGTGGAGAAGGTAAGCCAGGGTTGCGTTTGATCACTTGTGGCTTAGCCTGGTCTATTTTATTCTAGGCTGTAATATAGTGACATGAAGATGTTTCTTTGGGTTTGTGTCCGCTTGTTTATTTGAGAGAGACAGTGAGCAGTGGTAGAGCGACAGATCAGCAAAATCAAGTTTTTTTTTTATAAAGTTATGTTACCCACACATATAACCACACAGCCCCACACCCCATTCTCCCACGGACCAGTCCTGCATCTGAATATAGCCTTACACATGAATTGTTATTTTTTTCCTCATGTAGCTGTTCTGTTGTTTTAATGCTATTTGTTGTTGTTTTTCTTGATGTTCTTTAAATGTTGAACCAACTCAGTTTAAAATTCTACAAACTTCAAATGTATGGTATCAAAATAAAGAGGAATTTCAGACTGAACTGTTTGTTGATTGAGGAGGAGGAAAAAAATATGCTCATTTGAGTGACAGTATTCCAGTAACATGTTGACTAGCTGCTGATGATGTTTAAAAAATGTTTTAACCAGCAGTATCAACTTGAGTCAACAAGTGATTTAAAGTTGTCAACTTTGACAACTTAAAAATCAATGTTGTGACAACTAGAGCATTGTAGAAGAACCAACCTTCTGAACTTTATTTCCTGAGTTGAAACAAAGGTCATTTCAAGTTGAGTTAACTTGCATTTTTAAGGCAGCTGCTGAACTTACATTTGCAAGTTAAACTGATGTGAAATGTCTGAAAGTGAAGAGGGAACTGGAACCAATAATGAGTAATATTTCTACCTTCCTTTTTTCTTTTTGTTCACTTTTCTCTTCCAGATCAGTTTGGCTGTTGTTGTTGTTTTTATAACCTGTCTGATCTTCTCACTGACCTAGAGAGACCCAAAATTGCTCTCATCAAGTTAACTGCTGATGTCTCAGAACGAGAAACATTTATAAAATCAAAAAACATGAGCAGTCAGAAAATCACAGGTTGGAAACAAAACCCCAGATCAGCAAACAACCATCACAGTTTATACACTAATTCATTTATTGTGTTTGCTGCAGCTCTGTGCACACTGTATATCTGTGCAATGAGGAATTTTTGGAGCCGTTTAGGTGTGCTCACTGTACTGTATTGATTTGCCCATGATTCTACCTATTTTAAGGGCCTTTTTCTGAGACCTCCATAGTTATTTTGGTGAGCACAAGATCATTAAATCCAGAACAAAAATAAAACCTGAACCGTACTGTAGTTTTCTTTAACCTGGTGAGTTATTACCAATTATTATTACCAAAAGGAATTATGGCCACAACTACTAAATAAGCATCATGTGTGTGTGCTGCATGTATTTAGAGCTTCAATATCAGCCTCAGAGTGTTATCTGTTGGACAGAAGGCGGTGTCTTTTGTGCCAGAGCGTCAATCCAAACTGTCCAGCTCAGCCCTCTTCGCATGCTGTCACTCAGTCATTGAGGGATAATGTACCTTTGTGTGGGTGCATGTTTAAAGGAACGAAGCAGTTGGTGGAAGTAATTGGACAAGCCTGATCTTAATTACCATATAAATGTTCCTCACAGGCTGTGGGAGTAATTGGGTGGGCCTGAATGTACGAGTCCTGTGAGTGCCCCTGCACACTGGGGGGTGGGCTAGGTCCATTAACCATGAGACCAGGGCCTACTTGGCTTGTCTACTGGCCAGGACATGTGCGTTTGGCACTACACTGTTAAAGTATGAACAGAATAGTGGATTGTCTTAAGATGGCATACAGTGTGTATTGACCTACTGGTATTTGGCTTGTACCACACTGTGTACTGTGTCTAAAGCTCATTGAGATGGAGTACAACAATAAGATAGAAAATGGGCTCAGACTGCACACATCCGCAGGTTACTGTAGAGGTCCTGCTCCACATTAAAGCAGATAGATATTTATAATGGACATGCTAGAAGAAACCCTTTGGACAGTGCTCTTCTCTAAAGCATACGGGCTGCTTTGAAACAAGCGTGGTCTGCTGTGTATGTTGTAGCAAAGCAAATGCTCTGTCTGATGATGACAAATGCCTCGTGGTAGGTTTCATTAAAAACACACTTTCCCGTTGCCGGCCCACTTTGTGATTCAGACAGATAAGACAGATGTGGTGACCTATAAATCTTACTCAGTGTAGGGTTTGGTGTCTGGACAAATGTACATGTAGCTGGATCAGTAGTTTTCGTCCACCTTTAATTCCAAGGCAGATGGAAATATTGATTACCTTTTAAATTCTGGTTACAGAAAACTTTTAGGAGATTTTTTTTTTGGCTGAGGTCGACAAAATGGTTTATTCAGAAAGTGCTGGAGCAATTAAAGGCTGACAGAAAGAGTTTTTTTCTTTTTTTAATACACGGTGGTGTTATGGTATCTGCTTCTTCTACTGTACACACATACATGTTGCTGTTATCACTGTGAATTGCAACATCCAAAGCTCCATCTCCAACAAATGAATGATCTTTTTATGACCAAAGTCAGAATTGCAAGTCACATGAGCTACACTGTCACACAACCACTGAAGACACTGCTGTAAAACAATGACTACATTTTATGACCATAAACAAAGCACAACATTAATGTTGGTATCACGCGAATTCAAATGACAAGCACATATAGATAATTTCAAAATCGAGAAAAGCTGAATCAGGAATTATTTTCTTTCCTTTCACGTGTGGAAGCAGCTACAGTTCAAGCAGAGTGCAGCTCCAATGTGCATGCTCTACAGGGCAAAAAATGCAAACGCTTTAGGTGGCCTGAAAAAAATGCCTGGAGAGCAAGTTTGTTTTGGAATGAACAGTGTGCCATCTGTGAACATGGCATCTAGTTGTCTTAATGCATCAATAACCACAAGCAGGAAGCAACAAACACATCTCATAGTGTGTTTACATTCATTATTCCTGACTGTACCTGGATGTCCAGCACTGGCATGTGCAGGATGTTCATCAAGGATCACTGTTTGTGGTGGAAATCGTCATTAAATTTGTTTTAGCTTTCAAATGTTTATGTGAAACTGAATCAAATTTAGATTCACAAATAGAGTCATAGAATGGGTGAAAACTCTCAACAGCCATCTAAATCTGCCATCGTAAGCTACTGGTCATACCAGACCAAGTAAGATTGACTGTATAGAACTGAGCAAGCAGTTGTTTTATCATCAGTTCAGATGTTTGATTGATTGATTGAAGTGTTTATTTTGAATATGCAAAAAATTAAAATAAGGAAAAACATTTAAACATAGAAATACATATTCAAAAAGGAGTGAGAAGAAGAATAACTTATAAACTCCCATCCCTTCTCTTTAAATAATGAGTGACAATACCAAGCTTCCTTGCAACTTGTTTACATATTCCTGATACTTATAGATAAATAGAATATATCCCTCACTGTGTATTACAAAAAAACAAATAAAAAACAACAAACAAAACAAAATAAAACCTGCATATACACTTAATACAATACACACATACACACACACACATACACACATGCAAGAAAACAATAATATATAAAAAGAAATGTGAGTGTACAGTTTTCTCATCTCAGAATAACATTAAGCTGTTCAGAAATCAGTAGTGCATAAGGACATTGTTGTTTTTTACAGTATCATACACTAACATATGCACATATTTACAGCTGGGACGAAGGCACTTGCTGAGTGAAGCATTTGTAACTGACTGTTTCACAGCTTATATTGAAAGAAATAATTGCTTGTTAATCCAGTGATATAGAATAAAGAAGCGATACTACTGTAGATTCACGCTGCATTAATCTCCTTCTCCGATAACTCATTGAATAGACATAACAGTTTTTTGTTTTTTTTGACCTTGCTGGATGAATAGTGTGTGAAATGCTACACAATGATTTGTTCAGTTTTTTGTGCAAGCTGTTTCCTTTTCAGTGCGAATTGTGGCTCAGTGAAACGCCATTTGTTTTCTAGAGGCAAAGAGAAGCTTAGCATGCAACCCTCTCCAGTATGTCATCACAGAACATGTGATAAATATCTGCTATCCAGTAACAAATGAGAACAAAGACGCCAGTGAGCGCAGCCTGCATGGACCTGTGGTTTTGGTTCTCAAGTATTTTTCAATTGGTGACAGGATACGACGACTCAACTATGGAAGTGTAATGTGTTGAAAAATCTGAATGGTTATTATGCATGAGTATTTGTCTGCGTTTCAGAGAGTTGACTATGGGCCCCTTTGTGCTTGGTGCACCCCAACGGTTCCTGATCTCTGTTGGATACACAGTGTCCCAAAAAGCCAGGCCCATAATCCAATTAGAGACACTTGACTGGTGGAGCTAATTAGGGCTGGGGACAATGTATTCCATCTATGGTTCAAGTCTCTTGGACCAGTGAGCTAACAGCCCGAGCACTGGCCCCGACATCTGGTCGCAACATGGGCTGATCAATAGTCCCATCCATGGGAATGCTAATTACCTCCTCCAGTTCATCCAAGCATGGACCTGGACCTGAGTCATGTCTTTTTTATCATCTTTTATGAACACAGGGCCCCTGAATGTCATAGGGTTGCTTTTTGTTGCCTCTCAAAAAGTGAAAGCCTGGATTTTCACGATAAAAAGCATGAAATGAGCTTGATTGTTCTCGCTGTAAGAGGCTTGGTCCTAGAGGTTTTTTCTGGAACTTTGTACTTCTGTATTTGTGCTTCTCAGGGTCATGGCATTCAGTGTAAAAAGAGCTCATCAAGGAAGCAGGGCCAACCTTTGTACCTCATACAAAGGTAATTGGAACCTGACAGAAAGATGAGGCATTCCGATTTAGAGAGAGAGCAGGGGTTCTTTGGCATTATTTCCTTGCTGCCCTTGCTTTTCAAAGCTTTGTTGATCAAGTTATGAAAAAAAGCAACGGCAGACGAATTATTCCAGTACGCATGCATTTTAAATGTCGAGGGACTAAGTTTAAGAGGTAGGTAGAGTGAAACAAAGACAGACCCTCTCTTTTACTCGCCCGTCCCTCCCATCTCTCTCTGGAGTTTCAGCCAGCTTAGAGAAGTGTGGTCCAGTCAAGCAGTATAAGAGGATTGGAGCTCAGATACCACTTGATTAGGCCGCAGTGAATGGAGCTATGTGCTGTGTCCCAACAAGGTTTCCATGGCACTTGACTGTGGACATACAGGCTTTAACCCAACACAGAGAAACATCCCACAATCTGCTGCATTTCTTTTCGTGTGCATGTGTTCACCGTGGAAAATAAGAACACCCAGACAGCTTAAAACTCACTTAGCCTGCACAGAAAAGCAGAGTGCATGCCAGTCCTTAAATGAGTTGTACCCTTGCAACGGACCATGGAGCTTACACTAACCTAATTACTATATGATAGAGCCAAGGTAGGAGACACTCTAATTAATGTAAACTTATAAAGACAATGGCTGTTGATTTCTCAAGTGGACAGGGAATTGTTATGAAATCTAGATAACATTCAAACCCTATGGAAGCAGTCATGGACAATTTGTACTCACAAATCTATCTGTCAGCACCATAAAAGTTTTTTAATGTGAAACTGACCTTCATGTTGCTCAGGGTTCCTGGCTTTTCTGTAAATATGAGCACTTAATTTGCTGTGTCCCCACAGACAGCCAGCATTGTACAGCTGTGCGGTTTCGTTGCACTGTTTTGAAAGGCTGGTTAAGTTTGACAGCTCTGCTTGCTAAAAAGTAGAGAAAATCTGTCAGTCACAACTATGTAAAACACTGGCTGGTAGAGATGGAGTGTAAACTTGTGATAAAATAAGAATGGACTGTAGACAGAGTTTGAAGTGAAGTATTTCTCCATAAGGTTAAAAGCTCCAACAAATACTATGCCTAATAAGAGCTTTATGTAGGCTACAGCATATTAATCAAATATGCATCTGCGTAAACAGGTGGGACCTCTGTAAGAAAGAGAACAAGATTTTGGCATCAGAAGTGTTCTGGTTTCCTTTTGTAGTCCGAGTAGTATTGACTAATCACATTTGAGCAGACTTTGGTTGCAGGAGTCCATGTAAAGAGCAAAAGAGGCGGAACACACTGGTCGAAATGAAACCTTGGAACCCATCGGCTATCGCCTGATGACGATTGAGCTTTGTTATTCACATACAAATATCTGTTTATAGAGCAGGTGAAACGTGTGTATCAAGTTGCTAATCAGGCTATAAAGGAAGTCTTGACTCCATTTTTCTGCTGGCTACAGTCAAAGCTCTAAGCTTCATATTTTGCATCTTCAATATATTGACAAATCGAAATGTAAAAACTGTTTTTTGTTTTACAGGAAATTATGTCTGGAAGTATTTCCTGGTTGACTTTCTCAAGTCTTGTTGTCACCAAGAGAGATGCTGGGAAGTCACTAGAAAGACTGGTTGCAATGGTTCCAACATCTAGATCCTTCCTAAAAACTAAATCATGTTAAGTTAATTTGACCATCTCCTGGCTTTAGCAAACAAGTGTATTTCCCTAAATGTCAAACTGTTTCGTTACCAAGTGGTTTTATTTGTTTGACTTAAAAGCAATGTGTTGTTGTTTTTTTTATATATATTAATAATGGATTAAATGGCAGCCTCCTGGTTTCCTCAGAGTTAAAACACTCAGACCATGAAATTGCAAAGTCAAAGGTTTGAGTCCAGATAGAGAAGTTGTATGTCATTTCTCCACAGTTATTTCCAGACAGCTATGTACTGCATCATATTCTATCCAAGTAAACGTGCAGAAGAAATACCAAACAGAAATGCATCTAATGATTGCATGTCAATGATTTGACTTGTTGTTTTGGATATCGGGTCCACAAATTCAAATGTTATCAACCTGGTCTCCAGCAGCAGATACAACCAAACAACCGACAGCTACAGCAACCAGCTGGTAAATATAGTGAAGCCTAAAGAGCCAGATATTACCTCCATCATGAAGGTTATATTTCCAGTGTTTTTTGTTTGTACTGGCCATATTTTTATGAAATGTGCTGGAAGCATGGGCCAAAGAAGAAATCATTAAATTTTGGAGTGGATCAAAATCATAGGGCAGGTACACAAATTATGGAGCGTTTACCAAACTAGCTGCTTGACAATGGCTTTAACTTTGTTACAATGTCTACGTTTTAGATCAAATGCAGAAAGAGTTGAGGTCTGCTCTCAGGAATGCATAAATAAAATTTGCTTGATGATAAAAATAATTTACAAATGATGTATGTTTCATATATTTTTAAATACAAGAAATTCAGCTGCCAATCAGTTTTTCTGCAGTAATAAAACAAAAGATACTGTGAGTGAACTTCCATTTGTTCCACAGCTGCACTCTTCAGTTAATGAGTCAAACTCTCACCTTTATGTAATTAACTATTCCAGGTGAAACTGCTTCCCGCTGCTGTGAGGAGCCATTTTAAGAATCACTTCACTGATTTTTTTTTTTTTTTTTTTTTGGCATGGTAATTTAACATTCCCATTCTAATGGAGATTATTTGACCCATTTCAGCTTCTGGGTTTAACAAGAACTTATTTTACATCACATTTACTGCCTGTAATTTAAAGACCTATTTAAGGTCATCAACTCAAATGTCAGAGTAGTTGTAGACAACGATGATATTAGAGGTTATTTTGAGTAAAACCACTTTTTTCCCCTTTTTTTTCTGATTTGTCACAGTGATGTGAAAAACATTTCAGAAAGGAGGGCCAAGACCTTCCCTCCTTGAGGATCCATGTTGTTAATTCTTCTAAACCTGAAATCACAGGCTTAGTTTATTAATAACAGACATGCCTCACCTTTTGTTTGTTTGTTAAAAAAAAAGGAAACGTGTGTGCTAGTCTTCATACAACAGTTTCACATCCTTTACAGTTTTTCATCAAACAGCTCAGCCACTGTACAGATCAGAAATCACACCGCATAACTCAGATTTTTCAGTAAATGAAACATTCATATGGCATTAGGTCAAACTGCTGATCAATGTAAGGTACTGAATGGAGGTATGTCCACTTAAAAGTTGAGATGTATTTGAAATATGGTGGTATGAATGTCTCTGACAGCTTGTGATGAATGCTGTTGACTGTTGAGGGCCGAATGTGCCATAAATGATAAATAAATAAATACATACATGCCTCAATAAATAAATGAATATGACAATAAATACACCAAATTATATTAAAATAAATGTATGCATTAATTAATTTATCACCTAACTTATTTTCTTTCCCATTTTCGTTTCCATTTTATTTGATAATTTTTAAATGTTGATTTACACATTACTTTAAAAGTTTCTCCAATTTTGTTGATTTCTTCTTTTACTTTTTTTTTTTTTTTTTTTTTTTTTTTTTTAATTATGCAAATGGAAGGACTGTCATTAAATTGTGTCATGGGGTCATCTTTTCACCTATTGGTTGTTTGACATGATGTCAGGCCGGAACTCAAAACAGGACTCAGATGCTGAGGTGTCAGTGAGCAGTTTTATCATGAGACAACAAAAACCTCTGGACAGAGTGATACTACACAACAGGCTATGAAAAACTGACCTAAACTAAAGAACAACAAAAAACACTCCAATGGAGGAAAAACTCTAAACTGGTTATGAAAAATTTATCAAAATCACTCACAAAGAGGAAAATCAAAGGCTGCAAAACATTAACTGAAATCTCTAGAAAAACGGGAAAGAAACAAAAACTCTCCTGAAAGGTGGAGGCTGAAAAAAACAACTGAACTAAGCACTATGAAACAAAAACTAGACTAAGAAAATTACAACACAAAATCACTCTTTCAAGGAGGAAACAAAAACTCACGAATGAATACGCTAGGACTGTGACAAGACTTGACGCAGGCTAAGGTGCACGATCAAAAGACGAAACACTATGGCACAAGACAAGGGGACACGCAGACAATATATACACAGGGTAATGGGCAGCGCCGGTCCTGGCCACATTTGCGCCCTGGGCGAAGAGGGCAGGTAAATATCAAAATAAAACAGGAAATGACGAAACAGAACAAAAACCCAACTTGACCTCACCACTAAATGGCTAAATTTATTGTGTTTATAATTTTGGTGCATTTAATGGCACATTTATTTATTTATTGACTCATATTCATATTGGATTTTGTCAGTTTTAGTCCGCCATAGTTGACTACAAATACTTACAGATGACTTTTGTTAGAGCGCCACTGATTTCCCTGCTCAAAAGACAAAAATGTTGAAGTGGTGTAAAATGTCATGCTAGAGATGACAGAAGCCTGCCACAGGCACATTTGCCATTTATAGCACAAAATGTAGCATGAATCTTTCAGACCAGAGATCCAAGACTGTCACTTTCCTTTTCCAAACACAGCATAGCAGTTTGTGCAGTAGCCAGACAGATGTACACTTCAGCAATAGATGTACAGACATATGGCTGACACACGTGTGCACAAACACACACTGACATATATCTTTAAAGACACTTGCCTACACACACCAGGTCTGAGCTGCCAAGACCTTTTCAGATCACCCTTCTACCCCACTATCCCTCCCTCACATTCACACTATCACTAAAGGTGTGTGTGTGCATGTGATTGGTACAGTCTGTCTTTCAGGTTAGCCACAAAGTGCTCTGACATCTGCCAGCTGTGTTCACCAGGCTTTGTGACCCCCCCTGTCCTTCCACCTCCCCCTGCTCCTTTACCTGTAGATAAATGCATCACATCCCATCATGTCTAACCAGCCACGCACACTGCTTCTCTCCCCCACCACCCCTCTTCCCTCACTGTACTTCGATTAGACTGACAGACGAGTGTTGATATTCAGACCACCTTGGATATGTTGGGCACTGGGCAAACTCTTATGCTGACAGATCAGCAGTAGCAGTGAATAGGTCCAGAGTGCAGGATTCAGTGGCACCTAAGGGTGTAATTGTATGGACCTATATAAGGAAACTTACAGTATACTATACCATAGTATACCACAGTATACCACATAAAAAAGCATGTGCCTGGCTCTTGTGGTGGTTTCATCACCTGTAATCTGCACTACTGAGTGTGATCTTCATAATTTCAAATGGCGCTCTTGTGCTGCATGACACATAAACATATACTTTGCCTCTACACATTGCAAAAAACCTTAAGCTCTGACATTGTGTTGACAATTAGAAGTACTAAGTATTCACTGTACACACCTGATTCAAACTTGTATCTTGAACATTTAGGCATTCCCAAAGTGTGGTGGCAGGATGGGATCTTGCAGTGAGGGTTTCCTGAAAAGGGCAGAAGTGAGATCACAGTTAATGTATCACAGCAAAAAACCTTTTTACCACGTGGGAGACTGAACGATCTTGCAGAGTTTTGGAGGTTGAGTGGGGCTTTTGTACTGCCTGAGTTGATTGGATGACAAGGAGCAGGTGGTGAGGTGTTGAGGACAGTTGAGAGGGAATTCCACGCCCAGTAACACACACAATGGAGACGGACAGACAGACCAGACAGACAGAAAAGAGGGAAATGAGTAATAACACTGGAAAGGAAGTAGCCAATAAGGTTCAGTTAGAGATGATACATCATGGATAGCACATTTCCCGAATAAATATAACAAACTGTTAGAGAGAGAGTGAGAGCACTGTGAATCTAGAACTGCAACGACTCTCTGAATCTTTTTCTAGCCAATAGGAGGAATACACTGGATTCCTCAGTAATGTTCTTGTCGTGGTCCAGTTCCTCCAAATTGCCTGTTGGAGGTGGTAATTTGTCCCAAGTCCCAAGATAAAACATTTCCTGTGCAGGCATTTCCAGTATTGGTCGATTATCTCTCAGAGCACTGTGACCCTGACTTAACCTGTACATGAACTGAAGAGGAACCTGTGTCCTGTCAACTCTTAGATCACACAGCGGTGGTCCTCTTTGAACTATACACAACTGACTGGGTTCATCACCCACACATCATGAAGATTAAAAACCTCAAAGGCCTTCAGATAGCAACAAAGAAAGCAGATCGTGTATCCCATAGACATATATACATAGACGCCTCATTGAGCGGGTTGGTCGTTGGTCGCGATACGTCAAAGGGTCCGCCATATTGGAAATGGCAGGTCTGCCCGTAAACTAATACAAGGAAATGGACTGAACTTCATAAAGCGCCTTTCTACAAAGTTCTTTAAGTTAATGCCTCTTATACACCCATTCACACACACACTAATATATCTGGGAAACAAACAGGCACCAAAAACAACGTATGTAACTTTTAAAGTGATGATTATAAATGTTTACTCCTTATGTAAGCACCAAACCAACGTATGTATTTTTCTAATGCTGAGTGTTTACAGCTACTAATGTGTGTAACACTGTTACTGTGATGATAAAGATTGAAATATTTAAATTTAACATTTAATCTGTGTCTATAATAACCAGATCCTGAAATGTAGATGTGACATGAGGGTTTCTGAATAAAGAGCATTACACGTGAACATATATACATACATATATATACATACATACACATATACACATATACATACATACATATAGTACACACACACACACACACACACACACATATATATATATATATGTGTGTGTGTGTGTGTGTGTGTACTGTATGTATGTATGTATATGTGTATGTATGTATATATATATGTATGTATATGTATGTATATATGTGTGTGTGTGTGTGTGTGTGTTTTTGGGATATATATTATATATATTATAATATCATATATATATATATATTCTATATATATATATATATATATACAGTAACAGTGTTACACACATTACTAGCTGTAAACACCAGCATTAGAAAAATACATACGTTGGTTGGTGCTTACATAGGGTAAACATTTATAATCATCACTTTAAAGTTACATACGTTTTTTTGTGGCCTGTTTGTTTCCCCAGATATATTAGTGTGTGTGTGAATGGGTGTATAAGAGACATTAACTCAAAGAACTTTGTAGAAAGGCGCTTTATGAAGTTCAGTCCATTTCCTTGTATTAGTTTACTGGCAGATCTGCCATTTCCAATATGGCGGCGACGTCGACGTACGATTCAGCGCTCAATGCGGCTTCTATGTATATATGTCTATGGTGTATCCTACACACAAAGACACACAGAACACAAAGCCAGTTACACACAGCAAAAAGCTTTGCACATACCTGCACACAACAAGCACAAAGGTGAATGAACCTGTCAGACATGACTTCAGAATAAGGGAGTGGAAAAAGGTAGAAAGAAAAGAGAGGAGCTTCAGTGACTGACTACAGCTAGCACAGCCGAGTGGCATGTTAGGCAGTACAGCAGTTTACCAACTAGCCCTGTGAATATAGTCACTATAACACAGACCTAGATGTAGACTATAGACACTAGAACCAAATATTTCACAAAGACGATCAGATACATTCTGCTGCACCATTTTTGCTTCTGACCAGGCCATCATGCTCCGGGTGCACCGTGGCCTCTGGCTCACCACTCCACTATGCCAAGAATACACGGCTGTTCTATACTGGACAGACACTGTGGGCAGGTGGGTTAATCATCACAGAGCAGATCAAGCTATCTGGAAGTCAGACACACAAACAGTGTAGAGAATCCAATGAATTTTCTAAATAAAACACCCTCTGCAAAGCTCCAATCTGAAAAACAAAAGGGAAACACTACAAGTATGTGTAAGTGTATACTTATGGTAGAAGCACATAAATCAAGGACACATGACCAAATCTGAGCAACATAACAAAGTCTGGCATGCAAAATGCTTCTGAAATGTTCCTGGTGTGGTTTGAAGCTGTGTGGAGAATAGACCAAAACAGTGTTGTGTGTCTGGCTGAGTCCAGGCTTCAGTCCCCAGAAAGTCAGAATTGATACTGGGCTCAGCAGCTTGACTGGACCGGGTTTGAGCAGAGCCTCTCACACCAAGAGTGTGCACGGTTACCTTACCGAGGTGATTTACAGACTTCTTCCTGATAGAAAGATTGCTAAGTAGCAAACTGCTTACTTACACTAGCTTAGTCAGCTAGGCTGCTGTATTCGCTGTCAAACTGAAGTTATGGTGGACAAATCCGTTTTCAGTATCAGTTCAATAAAACTAAAAATGAAGCCATGCACAGATATATAAGTCCTGAATAGATTTGGATGTTTAGTACACTTGCATAGTCATCCACGGGATAAGAAAGATGTGAAAAAAATATTCAATTGACTAAATGCAGTTTTTAAAACAGCATAAATAAATAAGTAGATAATTTCCAGGAATCTTTTTGGCTTTGAAATGAAAAGAAAAAATGTTTATGATAAGATAATTTATTGATCTCCCATATTTAAATGTATCTAGAATAAATAATAACTGTATAGTGAAATTGAGCCATTTTAAGCAGTAGCAGTACACATACAGTGTAGACAGCTGATGCAACCGGTGTTAGAATTAATAACACAGTGCCATCTCGAGCACAGTGACATGGTGGTGTGAGTAATAGCAGCAAAGTCAGCAAAGTCCAGTCTGTGTAATAGTAATATGATACAGTCAGCTAAAGTAGTGTACATCAAGATATTATATAATATGATTTTACAGAGATAGACTGTATTAGTCAGTGGGAATAGATAATGAGCAAAATTACTGTAGGCAAAATGTTTATGAAAATAGCTAGGGCTTAGGTCACATGTGTGGATGTTTGTAATGAAGAGCAAATTTGGGAAAAAAAAGTGTAATAAATAGCTATAAATATAATAAACAGCTAATATGCTAGTAAACATGCAAACATGTAAAATGAGAAAAAAAATCTCTGGTGCAGCTAAAAAGCTGTACATTGTCTAAATGTAATAAATAACCATTCAATTACTAAATACATACATACATACATATGTTGATTAGTTGGGTTGACAATGTTAGTCAAATGTGATATGCTAGTAAATTAAACGACCTTACAGCTAACTCTGGTGCAGCTAAGAGCTGTACATTGTGCCATTGAAATAATTGACAAAAAAATTATGTATAACTACATGAATGACATTTGTTTGTATTTGGTTTTGTCATGTTTTTATTTCCAGAGCGTTTTTCTGTGCAAAAAGTTTTGGAGCTACTTTGGTTAATTGATGGAGACAACTCAGATTTGGACTTATCTGACAACGATGATCCCATCCTGGATGAAAATTACCAACCATCACCACAGGAGCAAAGCAGCAGTGAGGATGAGGGTGACAGTAGTGATGATGAGGACCCCATTCCTGAGCCAACTGAGCACAACAGAGGACTTAAACGTCTCTGTGGTGCAAATAATGCTTAGCCAAGACCCAGTAGATATTTGTTCACTTTATGTAGTTAGTGCCTCAGGGCTATTTTGAAAGCAAAATGCTTATTTACAACACTTGTTAACAGGTTCATTGACAGGGACAGAGAGTACAGGTACAGGTTCATTCCGCACTCCCAGATGTCGATGTCAAACTGAAACAATTGACACTTATAGCTCTGAAAATGACTGAGGAGCCAACACCAGGACCAAGCCATCACTGACTGTTCACGCGTGCCAGATTCTACAAACTGAAGGGAGCAATAAAAGTGGTTATTGATGATGATGTGCCAGAAGACCTGAGGAGGATGGACAAATTCTGGAAGGTGAGGCCTTTTCTGGATCGCATTCTGCGAAGCTGCAAGTCTCTGAATCGACCTGATTGTGCATCTATTGATGAGCAGGTGATGCCTTTCACAGGAGCCTGTCCGTTCAGACAATATCTGCCAATGGAGCCAAATCCAGTTGGCATAAAGAACTTTGTTTGTGCTACAGCAGATGGCATTGTGCTTGACTTTGAGCTCTATCAAGGTACAAATTCACTGATTGAGAAGGTCGAAGAACCAGAGGGCCTGGGTTTGGGAAGCTTAGTCATCGAGCGACTGTGTCAAACTGTGCAACGTGGCACAAAAGTGTACTGTGACCAGTTCTTTACCACCATCAATGGTGCACAACAAATGATGGAGAAGGAGCTGTACATAACTGGTACAATAATGAAGAACCAACTTGCTGGAGCAAACCACAAGTTACTCAGTGACAAAGCCATGAAAAACACTTGGAAGAGGTACCTCATCAGAAGTGTCCGCTGAAGATGGAAAGTTGTGTGTAGTGAAGTGGTATGACAACAAACCAGTATTGATGATGTCTGTTGTTCATGGTACACAGCCTTAAGACACCTGCCAGTGCTGGGACAAGAAATTTAAACAATATGTCACTGTCTCGCAACCAAGCATTGTCCGTGAGTACAACATCAAGATGGGTGGAGTTGACTTGATGGATAGAATGATCAGTTGCTATCGCATGAGCACCCGTACTAAGAAGTGAACAATGCAGATGGTAATGCACTTTACAGATCTGGCGAAAACCATTAATATAGTCTACCAAATTAGTTGGTGGTTCACTCTCAACCAGCCCGTCGTGCAACAGGGCTAGAGGACCACGCACCGAATCACCAAACACCAAATTGTTATAAAAATTAGGGTTACACAGCTAGTTAGATGTTTTAACTTATACAATGTTTGTTCCTATTCATTATAAGTCCTTAGGGCACTTCCCTTTATTGATGTTTTACTGAGACTGGCAGGGTAAGGTAAAGTTCAGGTTAATGTATAAATAGAGGAATTAGAATGAGTCAGGGACAGGTCAGAGAGATGACATCAAGATTGGGGACATACTGGCTACTCATTAGGTGATATGTTGAAGTAAGCTGTTTAAATGCATTATATGCAAATTGACTGTTAACAATTTACAGGGGTTGAGACAGCCCATCTTCAGGAAAATGTATAAGAACCAACTGTCAATGCTCCTCAGTGAGCCTTTTTCTCTGTAACCCCTTTAGGGGGTTGCACTGTGAAACGCTCCTCTTGTACAAGAACAATAAATTCAACTTAAACTTTGATGTTTTGAATCCGATCCTTCTTATTTAAGGGTTTTTCTTTAAAAATTCCCGTAACACAAATCATTGTGGCTAAATCCAGTACTAGCCTGGACAACCTCTCTAGCAGACAACATGAGCCAGGGCAACCCCTCTTCCCAGTCCCTGCCCAGCTCCATATTAAAAGCACGCAGCATAGAATTTAAGGTTCTATGAAACCGCTCCAGTGCTCCCTGACTCTGTGCATGATAAGCTGATGCACGATTATGTTTCACTCCCAATTGCTGCAAAATCTGTTTGAACATGTGTGAAGTGAAGTTGGAACCCTGAATCACACGTGGAACACCAAATATGGAAAAAGAATGAGTCAGAGCCTTAACAATGGACTTAACTGTAATGGAGCGCAAGGGAAATGCTGCAGGATAACGCGTTGTCTGGCACATCACTGTCAACATATAATTACAACCAGACCTGGAAGGAGGCAACGGCCCCACACAATCAATAATCAAATGCTCAAAGGGTGTACCTGCAGCTACAAAAGCGTGAAGGGGGGCAGGCTTAATACCTTGGTTGGATTTACCCACCAGTTGGCATATGTGACAAGACTTTACATACTTGGAGACATCACGCTTTAATCACGACCAAAAGAAATATCGCAGGACATGGTCATATGTCTTTTTTATACCTAAATGTCCACAATCATCATGAGCAGTCTTCAGCACTACATCACGGAAATCACGCAGCACAACCACCTGAAAAACTGCTTCCCCCACAAAATTATCATCCCAGGGCACCCACTTGCGCACCAACAGACCTTCTTGCATAAAGTACCCCTGAGATAAATCCCTGATTTTGTCAACTGAATGAGCCTCAGCCCACAACAGAGACAAGGAGGAATCTGCTTTTTGACTTGCCACCCAGTCTTTTCTTTCTTTACAGTGGAGGGAAGATGAGCAGTACAACATGGCTATCAACTACATCTCTCTCACTAGCACCTGAGCTGGACTGGTCAAGAGACCTTTTCATTTGGGCCCGAGTCACAACACAGGCTGGAAAAACTGCTGGCATGGGTTCACTTTCTACCACTGGCTTGGAAATAACCACAGTCAGAGGCGGAACCTCCGCCAACACATGACTCCCAGCCAGGTCATTACCCAGAACCATAGAAACACCTTTAAGTGGTAACTCTGGCCGAATGCCAACAAGAACAACACCCTGCACAGCTAACAATCGATCTCTATAACATGTTGTGGCACAGTGATCAAGCCCAACTCCATTCCCTTCTTAAGGATGGAATCACCTGTCTCAGACTTTGATGAGAAAGGCAACACTATATCTAAAACAAAGGACTGTTTGCACCTGTGTCACGCAACACCTTAACTGGAACACGTGCATCACTACCAACCAATGCTATGACTGCATCAGTGATAAATGGCTCAAAACCAGCATTCTCCCCTAAAACACAGACCGGTGTCTTCCCTGACCCACCAGCAAGACACTCATTAGGATTAACACAAGCAGTATTTTCAGGCACAGCACAAAGCATAGCTGGAACATGCACTGCTGCATTGTGCCTCCCTTTTGACTGCAACAGAGGATATTCAGCTTTCTAGTGGCCCTCACCATGACAATAGTGACACTCGTTGGAACCCTGTTGCCGCCCTGGAGATACAGGCTTACGGGGGAAACCAGGCCTCACAACCTTAGGACTGCCACGCAAGGGTACACCGCTAATATTCACTCCTTTGACATCCCCCCCAGAACATGGCTCAGCCCGACAGCCCGGTAAAGCAACCATAAACTGGCGACTCACCTGCAGCAGCGGATGTGCTCCCGAGACAACTGCTCTTTCCACGTTCTCACCACACTACACACAAAAAAACAAACGAACAGAACCCCTAGAGGGAAGTGCCCCTACAACCTACTGGAGGAATTCCCTTCAGAAGTGCATCAAACTGTGACATTTAGTTCCTGAATGGCGCAGCAAAAAACAGCTGAACCAAGACCAACTAAAATAGTAAAATAATGCAAAAAGTACTACTTACAGTAGATGCCGCTTGATCACCGGCTCTATCCATATTCATGAATCACTATATGGAATCACTAGTACTGGAATGAGTAAAATAATGCAAAAATAAGTACTACTTACAGTAGATGCCGCTTGATCACCGCTCTATCCATATTCATGAATCACTCCAGATAGAACAATCCTAGTGACCGTGGCAAACGCCCTTTATCTCTGTCCACATGGCTGTGTCTGCACAACACTGCCATCTGCTGGATGTTCGGTGAAGGGTGTACCGCTATTTGTATTCAAATCTGGTGGCATTTATTTGTGAATCGTGGTGAGCGGTAGGAATGTCTCAAAATTACGTCATCGCGGGAAAAGCAAAAAATGGATCCACAAATGCTGACTCCACACACAAAGTCAAGGACATTACTTTTCAAATCTCGAAAATATATTTACAAATCCACATTTATTTATACAAATTCGTTTATTTATTTGTATGTCACATTTTTATATTTGTATTTTGTATTTGGATATTTATAAATGTATGCATATGTATACACATCATATTGTACACATTCAAATCTTTCTGAGACAAAATTATCCCCATAAGGAAGGTACACACTCAGGGCATCACAACTGGAAGAACCCGAGTGTGTTATGTGACCTGCAAAGTGTTCTTGTGCCTGCAAACCGAACACAACTGTTACTCTGCCTTTCACACATAGGTGTGTGGCAGTGATTCTCAAGGTGTGTACATGTTCCTACAGTGTACATGTACTCGTTGTGACATTATTACTGTGTGTGTGTGTGTGTGTGGATGGGTGGGTGAGTGTGAGCGTGTGTAACTACCGTATTTTCCGGACTATAGAGTGCACCTGAATATAAGCTGCACCCACTAAGTAAGAGATAAGAGATACTAAGAAATGAGATATGTACCGGATACACAGAAAGATTTTGTATCGTAAATGTTTATTTATATACCTGAACTGATTGTTTCCAAACAGTGCCTGTAACACGGTAGTGTCGGAGTTGAACAGCCTCAGAAGAGCTTCGTCATATACCTTTTTTGTGTCTCTGTTGGTTGCTCTTCATGTCACTGTCATCCCGAGGTAAAGTTCCCTCTGAAGGTGCGCTGCTCTCTTCACGTAGTCCGGCCTTTCGGAACCCATTGGTGATGGTGGATTCTTTCATACCACTCCACGCTGTGAGGATCCACTGACAGACGTCAGAAAAGGATACTCCTCGCATGTGGCCAGTTTTTGTGAATGACTTCTCACCGCTGGTCATCCAAGCCTCCCACTCACCCCGAAGTGCTACTGTAAATGCTCGATTCACACTGATGTCGAGTGGCTGCAAACTGCTGGATGTTCGGTGAAGGGTGTACCGCTAGTTGTTTCAAATCTGGTGGCATTTATTTGTGAATCGTGGTGAGCGGTAGGCAATGTCTCAAAATTACGTCATCGGGAAAAAGCAAAAAATGGATCCACAAATTGCGACTCCCACACAAAGTCAAGGACATTTATTTTCAAATCTCGAAAATATATTACAAATCCACATTTATTTATACAAATTCGTTTATTATTTGTTAGTCACATTTTTATATTTGTATTTGTATTGGATATTTATAATGTATGCATATGTATACACATCATATTGTACACATTCAAATCTTTCTGAGACAAAATTATCCCCATACTTCCTCCTCCTCTCCTGGGTGTGGTCTATTTCTTTCTCCTCCCCTTCTCTGGGTGTGGTTTCTGTTTGCAGGTGTTTTCATTAATACTTTGGGTATTTAACCACTGCAGGCTGTATATCTCCTTCTCGATCTCTCTCTGGTGGGCCCTGTGTCTGGGCTCTTCTGTCCGTAGCAGGTTTGGTTTGGTTAGTTCAGTTGATATTTTGGTCTTCTTTGCTTTTGTTTCACATTATCAACACATGCAACACTCGCAATGGGTCACTAATGCACACCTACACCACGATACCACTGCTTCTACACACTCCATAACTTTAAATCCTTTCTGATTGTTTAATTGGTTGAATTGATTTAATAAAGTATTGGTTAAACAAACGTACATGGTGTGACCCCTTTTTGCCAGACTCTCAGAGCCAGATCATGACAACATGGGGGCTCGTCCGGCTTTTTGTGGATGACAAATACTATCCATTTAAAGGTTTTTGAAGTCTGTTGCCTTAGGGGTTGAACCTAGGTAGCAGTGTGTGATGGTATGGTCTTGGTTCAGCTGTTTTTTGCTGCGCCATTCAGGAACTAAATGTCACGTTTGATGCACTTCTGAAGGGAATTCCTCCAGTAGGTTGTAGGGGCACTTCCCTCTAGGGGGTTTTTTGTGTGTGTAGTGTGGTGAAACGTGGAAAGAGCAGTTGTCTCGGGAGCACATCCGCTGCTCAGGGTGAGTCGCCAGTTAGGTGGTGCTTACCGGCGCGTCGGGCTGAGCCATGGTTCTGGGGGGGATGTCAAGGAGTGAATATTACGGTGTACCCTTGCTGGCAGTCCTAAGGTTTTGAGGCCTGGTTTCCCCCGTAAGCCTGTATTCCCAGGGCGGCAACAGGGTTCCAACGAGTGTCACTATTGTCATGGTGAGGGCCACTAGAAAGCTGAATATCCTCTGTTGCAGTCAAAAGGGAGGCCACAGGCAGCAGTGCATGTTCCAGCTAGGCTTTGTGCTGTGCCTGAAAATACTGCTTGTGTTAATCCTAATGAGTCTTGCTGGTGGGTCAGGGAAGACACCGGTCTGTGTTTTAGGGAGAATGCTGGTTTTGAGCCATTTATCACTGATGCAGTCATAGCATTGGTTGGTAGTGATGCACGTGTTCCAGTTAAGGTGTTGCGTGACACAGGTGCAAACGTCCTTTTTTTAGATATAGTGTTGCCTTCTCATCAAAGTCTGGAGACAGGTGATTCCATCCTTAAGAAGGGAATGGAGTTGGGCTTGATCACTGTGCCACGACAGTTATAGAGATCGATTGTTAGCTGTGCAGGGTGTTGTTCTTGTTGGCATTCGCCAGAGTTACCACTTAAAGGGTTTTTTCTATGGGTTCTGGTTAATGACCTGGCTGGGAGTCGTGTGTGGGCGGAGGTTCCGCCTCTGACTGTGGTTATTTCCAAGCCAGTGGTAGAAAGTGAACCCATGCCAGCATTTTTTCCAGCCTGTGTTGTGACTCGGGCCCAAATGAAAAGGTCTCTTGACCAGTCCAGCTCAGGTGCTAGTGAGAGAGATGGTTGATAGCCTGTTTGTACTGCTCATCTTCCCTCCACTGTAAAGAAAGAAAAGACTGGGTGGCAAGTCAAAAAGCAGATTCATCCTTGTCTCGGTTGTGGGCTGAGGCTCATTCAGTTGACAAAATCAGGGATTTATCTCAGGGGTACTTTATGCAAGAAGGTCTGTTGGTGCGCAGTGGGGTGCCCTGGGATGATAATTTTGTGGGGGAAGCAGTTTTTCAGGTGGTTGTGCTGCGTGATTTCCGTGATGAGTGCTGAAGACTGCTCATGATGATTGTGGACATTTAGGTAAAAAAAGACATATGACCATGTCCTGCGATATTTCTTTTGGCCGTGATTAAAGGTGATGTCTCCAAGTATGTAAAGTCTTGTCACATATGCCAACTGTGGGTAAATCCAACCAAGGTTTAAGCCTGCCCCCCTTCGCGCTTTGTAGCTGCAGGTACACCCTTTGAGCATTGATTATTGATGTGTGGGCCGTTGCCTCCTTCCAGGTCTGGTTGTAATTATATGTTGACAGTGATGTGCCAAACAACGCGTTATCCTGCAGCATTTCCCTTGCGCTCCATAACAGTTAAGTCCATTGTTAAGGCTCTGACTCATTCTTTCCATATTTGGTGTTCCACGTGTGATCAGGTGTCCAACTTCACTTCACACATGTTCAAACAGATTTTGCACAATTGGGAGTTGAAACATAATCGTGCATCAGCTTATCATGCACAGAGTCAGGGAGCACTGGAGCGGTTTCATAGAACCTTAAATTCTATGCTGCGTGCTTTTAATATGGAGCTGGGCAGGGACGGGGAAGAGGGGTGTCCTGGCTCATGTTGTCTGCTAGAGAGGTTGCCAGGCTAGTACTGGATTAGCCACAATGATTGGTGTTACGGGAATTTTTAAAGAAAAACCCAATAGAAGGATCGGATCAAAACATCAAAGTTAAGTTGAATTTATTGTTCTTGTACAAGAGGAGCGTTCAAGTGCAACCCCTAAAGGGGTTACAGAGAAAAAGCTCACTGAGGAGCATTGACAGTTTTTCTTATACATTTTCCTGAAGATGGGCTGTCTCAACCCTGTAAATTGTTAACAGTCAATTTGCATATAATGCATTTAAACAGCTTACTTCAACATATACCTAATGAGTAGCCAGTATGTCCCAATCTTGATGTCCATCTCTCTGACCTGTCCCTGACTCATCTAATTCCTCTATTTACATTAACCTGAACTTACCTTACCGGCCAGTCTCAGTAAAACATCAATAAGGGAAGTGCCCTAAGGACTTATAATGAATAGGAACAAACTGTATAAGTTAAAACATCTAACAGCTGTGTAACCCTAATTTTTATAACAATTGGTGTTTGGTGATTCGGTGCTGGTTCCTCTAGCCCGTTTGCACGACGGCTGGTTGAGAGTGAACACCAACTAATTGGTAGACTAATTAATGGTTTTCGCCAGATCTGTAAAGTGCATTACCATCTGCATTGTTCACTTCTTATGTACGGGTGCTCATGCGATAGCAACTATCATCTATCCAAGCATCAACTCCACCATCTTGATGTTGTACTCACGGACAGTTTGGTTGCGAGACAGTGACATATGTTTAAATTCTTGTCCCAGCACTGGCAGGTGTCTTAAGGCGTGTGTACCATGAACAACAGACATCATCAATACTGGTTTGTTGTCATACCACTTCACTACACACAACTTCCATCTTCAGCGGACACTCTGATGAGGTACCTCTTCCAAGTGTTTTTTCATGGCTTTGTCACGAGTAACTTTGTGTTTGCTCCAGCAAGTTGGTTCTTCATTTGTACCAGTTATGTACAGCTCCCTTCTCCATCATTTGTTGTGCACCATTGATGGTGGTAAAGAACTGGTCACAGTACACTTTTGTGCCACGTTGCACAGTTTGACACACGCTCTCGATGACTAAGCTCCCAAACCCAGGCCCTCTGGTTCTTCGACCTTCTCAATCAGTGAATTGTACCTTGATAGAGCTCAAGTCAAGCACAATGCCATCTGTGAGCACAAACAAAGTTCTTTATGCCAACTGGATTTGGCTCCATTGGCAGATATTGTCTGAACGGACAGGCTCCTGTGAAAGCATCACCTGCTCATCAATAGATGCACATCAGGTCGATCAGAGACTTCGGCTTCGCAGAATGCGATCCAGAAAAGGCCTCACCTTCCAGAATTTGTCCATCCCCTCAGGTCTTCTGGCACATCATCATCAATAACCACTTTTATGCTCCTTCAGTTTGGTAGAATCTGGCACGCGTGAACAGTCAGTGATGGCTTGTCCTGGTGTTGGCTCCTCAGTCATTTTCGAGAGCTATAAGTGTCAATTGTTCAGTTGACATCGACATCTGGGAGTGCGGGAATGAACCTGTACCTGTACTCTCGGTCCCTGTCAATGAACCTGTTAACAAGTTTTGAAAATAAGCATTTTGCTTTCAAATAGCCCTGAGGCACTAACTACAAAGTGAACAAATATCTACTGGGTCTTGGCTAAGCATTATTTGCACCACAGAGACGTTTAAGTCCTCTGTTGTGCTCAGTTGGCTCAGGAATGGGGTCCTCATCATCACTACTGGTCACCCTCATCTCACTCTGCTTTGCTCCTGTGGTGATGGTTGGTAATTTTCATCCAGGATGGGATCATCGTTTTCAGATAAGTCCAAATCTGAGTTGTCCCTCACATTAACCAAAGTACTCCAAAACTTTTGCACAGAAAAACGCTCTGGAAATAAAACATGACAAACCAAATACAAACAAAGGTCATTCAGGTAGTTATACATAATTTTTTTGTCAATTATTTCAATGGCACAATGTACAGCTCTTAGCTGCACCAGAGTTAGCTGTAAGGTCGTTTAATTTACTAGCATTCACATTTGACAACATTGTCAACCCAACAATCACACATGGTATGTATGTATGTATTTAGTAATTGAATGGTTATTTTATTACATTTAGCCAATGTACAGCTTTTTAGCTGCACCGAGATTTTTTTTCTCTTTTACATGTTGCATGTTTACTAGCATATAGCTTGTTTATTAACACTTTTTTTCCAAATTTGCTCTTCATTACAAACATCCAACATGGGACCTAAGCCCTAGCTATTTTCATAAACATTTGCCTACAGTAATTTTGCTCATTATCTATTCCCACTGAACTAATACAGTCTATCTCTGTAAAATCAATTATATAATATCTTGATGTACACTATTTAGCTGACTTTTCATATACTATTACACAGACTGGACTTTGCTGACTTGCTGCTATTACTCACACCACCATGTCACTGTGCTCGAGATGGCACTGTGTATTATTCTAACACCGGTTGCATCAGCTGTCTACACTGTATGTACTGCTACTGCTTAAAAGGCTCAATTTCACTATACAGTTTATTATTTTTATCTAGATACATTTAAATATGGGAGATCAATAAATTATCTATCATAAACATTTTTTCTTTTCATTTCAAAGCCAAAAAGATTCCTGGAAATTATCTACTTATTTATTTAGGCTGTGTTTAAAAACTGCATTTAGTCAATGAATATTTTTTTCACATCTTTCTTATCCGTGGATGACATGCAAGTGTACTAAACATCCAAATCTATTCAGGACTTATATATCTGTGATGGCTTCATTTTTAGTTTTTTGAACTGATACTGAAAACGGATGGTCCACCATAACTTCAGTTTGACAGCGAATACAGCAGCCTAGCTGACTAACTAGTGTAAGTAAGCAGTTTGCTACTTAGCAATCTTTCTATCAGGAAGAAGTCTGTAAATCACCTCGGTAAGGTAACCGGGCACACTCTGGTGTGAGAGGCCTGCTCAAACCGGTCCAGTCAAGCTGCGCGACCCAGTATCAATTCTGACTTTCTGGGGACTGAAGCCTGGACTCAGCCAGACACACAACATGTTTTGGTCTATTCTCCACACAGCTTCAAACCACACCAGGAACATTCAGAAGCATTTTGCATGCCAGACTTGTTATAGTTGCTCAGATTTGGTCATGTGTCCTTGATTTATGTGCTTCTACCATAAGTACACTTACACATACTTGTAGTGTTTCCCTTTTGTTTTTCAGATTGGAGCTTTGCAGAGGGTGTTTTATTTAAAAATTCATTGGATTCCTACACTGTTGTGTGTCTGACTTCCAGAAGCTTGATCTGCTTCTGGATGATTAACCACCTGCCCACAGGTGTCTGTCCAGTATAGAACACCGTGTATTCTTGGCATAGTGAGTGGTGAGCCAGAGCCCACGGTGCCCCGGAGCATGATGGCCTGGTCAGAAGCAAAAATGGTGCACAGAATGTATCTGATCGTCTTTGTAAAAATATTTGGTTCTAGTGTCTATAGTCTACATCTAGGTCTGTGTTATAGTGAGTATATCACAGGGCTAGTTGGTAACTGCTGTACTGCCTAACATGCCCACTCGGCTGTGCTAGCTGTAGTCAGTCACTGAAGCTCCTCTCTTTTCTTCTCATTTTTCCACTCCCTTATTCTGAAGTCATGTCTGACAGGTTCATTCACCTTTGTGCTTGTGTGTGCAGGTATGTGCAAAGCTTTTTGCTGTGTGTAACTGGCTTGTGTTTGTGTGTCGTTTGTGTAGGATACACCATAAGACATATATACATAGAAGCCGCATTGAGCGCTGAATCGTACGTCGACGTCGCCGCATAATTGGAAATGGCAGATCTGCCAGTACTAAACAAGGAATGGACTGAAACTTCATAAAGCGCCTTCTACAAAGTTCTTTAAGTTAATGTCTCTTATCACCCATTCACACCACACTAATATCTGGGCACAACAGGCACCAAAAAAAACGTATGTATAACGTTTAAAGTGATGATAATGGTTTACTCCTTATTAAGAAGGTAAGCACCAAACAAGCGTATGTTTGTTCTCTGTCGTGAGTTTTACAGCTAGTATGGGTGTACACTGACGTGGTATCTGTGATTATATATATATATATATATATATAGATATCTATATATGCATATCCTACTACTATACACACACCCACCACCACACTACACATACAATCTACATATACCATAATACCTCATATCTCCCACACACTACTTACCATCAGTACCCCCAATAAATATGTGTCGTGTGTGTGTGTGTTTGGTCGCTTTGTCTATGTTATTGTGTTCTATGTATGTATATTTGTAGTATATCGGTGTTCACGTTTGCCTTTCTCAGAAAACCCCTCTGTCACACTTCTTTCGGTTGGTTATTATAGACACAGATTAAATGTTAATTAAATATTTCAATCTTTATCTCACAGTAACAGTGTACACACATTAGTAGGTAAACACTCAGCATTAGAAAATACATACGTTGTTTGGTGCTACAAATGAGTAAACATTATACTCATCACCTTTAAAAGTTACATACGTTGTTTTGGGTGCCTGTTTGTTTCCAGATATATTTGTGGTGTGTGTGGGTGATGGGCTTACTTAAGAACCTTTGTAGAAAGGCCTTTATGACGTTCAGTCCTTTCCCTTGTATTATTCCCGGGCAACCTGCCATTTCCATATGGCGGACCCTTTGACGTATAGCGACCAACGACCAACCCGCTCAATGAGGCGTCTATGTATATATGTCTATGGGATACACGATCTGCTTTCTTTGTTGCTATCGGAAGCCTTGAGGTTTTTTAATCTCATGATGTGTGGGTGATGAACCAGTCAGTTGTGTATAGTTCAAAGAGGACCACCGCTGTGTGATCTAAGAGTTGACAGGACACAGGTCCTCTTCAGTTTCATGTACAGGTTAATGTCAGGGTCCCAGTGCTCTGAGAGATAACGACCAATACTGGAAATGCCTGCCCACGGAATGTTTTATCTTGGGACTTGGGGACAAATACCACCTCCAACAGCAATTTGGAGGAACTGGACCACGACAAACATACTGAGGAATCCAGTGTATTCCCCCTATTGGCTAGAAAAAAGATTCAGAGAGGTCGTTGCAGTTCAGATTCACGTGCTCTCACTCCTCTCTAACAGTTGTTATATTTATTCGGAATGTGCTATCCATGATGTATACTCTAACTGAAACCTTATTGGGCTACTTCCTTTCAATGTTATTACTCATTTCCCTCTTTTCTGTGTCGTCTGGTCTGTTGTCCGTCTCCCATTGTGTGTGTTACGGCGGAATCGGAAACCCTCTCAACTGTCCTCAACACCTCACCCACCTGCTGCCTTGTCATCCAATCAACTCAGGCAGTAAAAAAGCCCCACTCAACCTCCAAAACTCTGCAAGATCGTTCAGTCCCTCCACGTGGATAAAAGGTTTTTTGCAGTGATCATTAACTTGATCTCACTTCTGCCCTTTCCAGGAAACCCTCACTGCAAGATCCCATCCTGCCACCACCACTTTGGGAAGCCTAAAGGTTCAAGATACAAGTTTGAATCAGGTGTGTAAAGTGAAACTTAGTACTTCTAATTGTCAACACAATGCAGAGCTTAAGGTTTTTGGCAATGTGTAGAGGCAAAGTATTGTTATAGTGTCATGCAGCACAAGCGGCCATTTAAATTATGAAGACTCACACTCAGTAGTGCCAGAATTACAGTGATGAACCAACCACAAGAGCCAGGCACCTGCTTTTTTATGTGGTATAGGTGGGATACTATGGTATAGTATAACTGTAAGTTTCCTTGATATAGGTCCAACAATTACACCCTTAGGTGCCACTGAATCCTGCACTCTGGACTATTCACTGCGTACTGCTGATCTGTCACATAAGAAGTTTGCCCAGTGCCCAAACAATCCAAGGTGGGGCTGAATTCAACACTCGTCTGTCCTCTAATCGAAGTACAGGGAGGGAAGAGGGGTGGTGGGGGAGAGAGCAGTGTGCGTGCTGGTTAGGACATGATGGGATGTGTGCAATTTTTATCTACAGGTAAAGGAGCAGGGGGAGGTGGAAGGACAGGGGGGGCAAAGCCTGTGAACACAGCTTGGCAGATGCAGAGCACTTTGTGGCTAACCGAAAAGACAGACTGTACCAATCACATGCACACACACACCTTTAGTGATAGTGTGAATGTGGAGGAGGGATAGTGGGGTAGAAGGGTGATCTGAAAGGTCTTGGCAGCTCAGACCTGGTGTGTGTAGGCAATGTGCTTTAAGATATTGTCAGTGTGATGTTTGTTGCACACGGTGTGTCAGCCATATGTCTGTACATCTATTGCTGAAGTGTACATCTGTCTGGCTACTGCACAAACTGCTATGGCTGGTTTGGAAAGGAAAGTGACAGTCTTGGATCTCTGGTGCTGAAAGATTCATGCTACATTTGTTGTGCTATAAATGGCAAATGTGCCTGTGGCAGGCTTCTGTCATCTCTAGCATGACATTTTACACCACTTCAACATTTTTTGTCTTTTGAGCAGGGAAAATCAGTGGCGCTCTAAACAAAGTCATCTGTAAGTATTTGTGTCAAACTAGGGCGGACTAAAATGACAAACAATATGAATATGAGTCAATAACATTAAATATGTGCATGTAAAGCACTCAAATATAAACACAATAAATTAGCCATAAGAGCCCATTTAGTGGTGAGGTCCAAGTTGTGGTTTTGTTCTGTTTCGTCATTTCCTGTTTTATTTTGATATTTAACTCTGCCCTCTTACGCCCAGGGCGCAAATGTGGTCCAGGACCGGCGTGCCCATTACCCTGTGTATTATTGTCTGCGGTCCCTTGTCTTGTGGCCATAGTGTTTTTCGTCCTTATCTTTGATCAGCACCTTAGCCTGCGTGCAAGTCACTTGTCACAGTCCTAGCGTATCATTCGTGAGTTTTGTTTCTCCTTGAAAAGAGTGATTTGTGTTTGTAATGTTTGCTTAAAGGTTTTTTCGTTTCCATAGTGCTTAGTTTCAAGTTTTTTTTCAGCCTCCACCTTCTGCAGGAGAGTTTTTGCTTTTCTTCCCGTTTTTCTAGAGATTTCAGTTTAATGTTTTGCAGGCTCCTTGATTTTCCTCTTTGTGAGTGATTTTGATAATTTTCATAACCGTTTAGAGTTTTTCCCCATTGGAAGTGTTTTTTGTTGTTCGTTTAGTTAGGGTCAGTTTTGTCATACCGGTGTGTAGTTCACTCCTGTCAGAGGTTTTTTTGGTTCTCATGATCAAAAACTGCTCACTGACAACCTCAGCATCTGAGTCCTTGTTTTGAGTTCGCCGCAGGAACATCAGTCAAAACAACCAATAGGTAGAAAAGATGACACCCATGGACACCAAGATGTAATGAAGTCACTTCCATTTTGATAA